>NC_046662.1:106884812-106893200 GCF_010883055.1 Belonocnema kinseyi
GCCGAGTGAGTCACGCCTACCCCGAAAGGGAAATGGCTTAATGGTGTAATAATAATAATAATAATAATAATAATAATAATAATAATAATAATAATAATAATTCCAAATGCAAAGAATAAATGTCCGAGCGCAAAGCGCGAGGTAAGTCACTATCGAGCGCGAAGCGCGAGACTCAACCGTCGCGCGCCCTAGGCGCGCTCAAACTTGCGTAATTTTGTAATTTTTATGTAATTCTAAATAATATTCGAACGATATGCAGTTGTATGATGATGAATGGATGTTCTTTAAAACAATTAAATAATTTTTTATCATTTTTAATATTAACTCCGGCATTTTCATACGCCAGCGGTTTGCCAGTACTTCCCCAGTACTGCGCCAGTGCTGGCACGTTAGTACCGCCAAGTATTACAAACCAGTACTGGGCCATTGGTTAATTTCTACCTGGGATGGCGATTTCAAAATTTTGGAAAAGGAGATCAATGTGTTTGAAAATCTCTGTCTGGGGGGGTTTGAGGTCTCTGAGTACGAATCTTGAGTCAGAAGTTTGAAATTTTCAATGAAAGATAGCAGATTCAAGATTGCGATTTCGAGATTTTAAATAAAGAGATATATGAGCTTGAAACTTTTTACTCGGGGTTTTTTGATATCGCCGATTACGACTTGGAAGTCAGAATTTGGAAATATTCAAATTCAGGATAGCAGATTCAAAATGACGGTTTTAAAATTTTGAAGAAAATATATATGAGCTTCAAAAACTGTACTTAGGGGCGTTTGGGGTCGCTGATTACGATTGCTGATCTACGATTATATTCTCATAGTTCTTCAAAACAGATCTCATATCTAAGCGACTGATTTTAATTTTAATTTAGTAATGTGAAATGCTTAACCACCATCCTGAATTTGAATATTCATAATTTCTGAATTCGGATTCGCAATCAGCGACTGTCAAAACCCCATGTATATTATTACAATTCATAACATTCTGTCGCTTTTTCATAGATAAAATTTGTTTAATTTCAATGTTATTTTTACGATCTAAACGTTACACATAGAGTCTACACATCAGCCTTACTTTGGTTGAACATTTTAATTATATCCCTGACTAAAAAAGTTTTTCTTCATGGAATTTTATAAATGTGATAACTTTGTTAAGTTTTGGTATTATCAAAATAAGTTATGATAAATTGTTCGTCATGCATACATGCCTCAATACATACATAAATACATACATACACACAAACATATATACATACATCCATACATACATATATAAATATATCCATACATTATTATTATTATTATTATTATTATTAATATAAAAACATTTCAGTGTTCAAATATTGTCACAGGCTTATACTACCCAACATGTCGAAGGCATTTTTTTTTGTTGGTTAAAGTTGGATTTTTTTTTTATTTGATCATTTTTGCACGGGGCTGTCCCAGTATATATCATCAGTCACGGATGCATTTTTATAATGCAATCAAGTGATCGCATGAGAGCAGTCTGCCCAGACATATTGGACAAAGCCTGGTTTTTACCCCATTATTGACGGACTGTATTGCAGTCAAGTACACGATGGGGGGACCTGCAGCTTAAGGTGGGTTCCGAATCACCAAAACCTCGGTAAAGGTACATTGAAAAAATTCCAGAGGTACCGGCTCAGGGATCGAACCCCGGACCTCTGAAGTGAAGTCCGAGTGTCTAACCAACTATTATTATATATTATATATTATTATTAACTATTACTATTATTATTATTATTATTATTATTACACCATTAAGCCATTTTTCTTTCGGGATAGGCGTGACTCACTCGGTAGGGGAAAGGAGTAGTGTGTGGAATGGATAGAGATTTTTCAGATTGATCCAGAATTCTCGTGCTATTTAAGTAAATAAAACGTTCGTTCCGCAACACTGCTCCGACCCAGGCTGCTGATCAATCTGTCTAGGAATCACCCCAAGCGAAGAACCTCACGAAGTCGTTCTGTAAGGTTCCCCACTTGGGTCCATTAGTGGCCAAGGTCTTTTGTTTCAGGCGTCATTCACTCTACTGACACTCTTTTTATTAACTATTTGCCGCCATACTTTCCTGTCCTGGCATACTTTTCTAGCTTCTTTTATGTCCATGCATTTTTTCATGCAGGCTCTCGTGTTTCTGTGACTTCTTATGTCTCTTCTAACCAGGGTCTCATTCACACACTCTAACCATTATTTCCGCTGTCTACCTCTGGGCACGCTGCCATTTATTTTACCTTGATACACTTGTTTCGTTAGTCGTTCATTTGGCATTCTCTCAACATGTCCGAACCATCTTAACCGATTTCTTTCCCATGTGTCTACTAGTGTCTCTTCTGCACCACATTCTTTTAGAATTATCTCATTACTTACTTTGTCCATCAGGATTTTCCCGCATATTATGCCCATGAATCTTATGTCAATTGCGTTAATTTTACTCTTATCTTTTTCTTGGTAAGTCCATGTCTCGCTACCGTATAGTACTGTCGGTAGAAATATGGAATTATGTATTGCCATTTTAGCTTTATTTGATATATTTTTACTTATGATAAGGGGACCTGCTCTACCAATAACCTTCTTACCTTCATTTATTCGTCTATCTAATTCCTCATCTATCTTCCCGTCCCTAATAAATAAGCTACCAAGGTATACGAACTTATGAACTTCCCAAATCTTTGCTTCTGTTATTTTCATTACCCTAAGAATAAGTATTTTTGAATATATTTTACTTACGATGCTTTTTAAGATAATCCCTCTGTAATTATTGCACTCGCTTTTATCTCCCTTTTTCTTGTATATTGGTACGATAATCGCTATTTTCCAATCGTCTGGGACGTCTCCTATCTCGAAACATAAATTTATTAATTCGCACAGTCTATGTGGTATGCACGCGCCACCGTGTTTAAGCATTTCATCATTAATACGGTCTACTAGGCAGTCTGATAAGTACCTGAAAATTCTAAGAGATGGCATTAGTATTCACTAATGTGAACCATTTTCGTCGAGCTTGATCCTTCAAATGACGCCTGTCAAAACTTCAGTTATTAATGTTTACGCATTTACAAGTTACAGCACTGAGAAGCGACTAACCTCCGAGTTTTTTTTTTAAGATGAAAAAATCTGATTTTCGAGTTTTGATCAAACACTACTATCTTCGCAAAAAACCGATATCCCAGACCAAGGCCACACTGGATAAGTATTACCCGGACTCTGCACCATCGATTGGAACGATTAATAAGTGGTTTGCCGAGTTTCGCTGTGGCCGTACGAGCACAGTTGATGCTGAACGATCTGGGAGCCCAAAAGAGGTCACTACACCAGAAAATGTCGAAAAAATCCATGATATGATGTTAAATGATCCCAAAGTGAAATTGAGAGAGGTAGCTAATGCTGTAGGCATATCATTGGAACGTGTGGGCAATATCGTGCATTCAGTTTTGGGCATGAAGAAGCTTTGCGCGCGATGGGTGCCACGTTTGCTCACAGTGGACCAAAAACGAATTCGTGTGACAGCTTCCCAGCAGAATTTGGCATTATTTTCGCGTAAGACGACCGAGTTTCTGCGCCGATTCATAACCATGGATGAAACCTGAATCCACTAATACACTCCTGAGTCAACGCAACAGGCAAAACAGTGGGTTCCACCGGGCCAAAGTGCTGCGAAGCGTCCAAAAACGCAACAATGAGTCGGAAAGGTTATGGCCTCCGTATTTTGGGATGCACATGGCCTAATATTCGTGGACTATCTTGAAAAAGGTAAAACCATAACCGGAGCATACTATTCATCACTATTGGACCGATTGAAAATCGAAATCGCCGAAAAACGACCGCATTTGAAGAAGAAAAAACCGCTTTATCATCACGACAATGCGCCTGTTCATTCATGCTTAGTTGCACAAGCAAAATTGCATGAAATCGGCTTCGAATTGGTTCCTCAGCCACCGTATTCACCAGACCTGGCACCCAGCGACTATTTCTTGTTCCTTAACCTGAAGAGATGGCTCACCGGTAAGCGTTTTTACTTAAATGAGGTTAGTTAGAAAATCGTTGTACTCGCTGTATCGACCTAAAAGGAGAGTATGTTGTCAAATAAAACCGACTTTGGCCAAAAAAACGTCTCCGTGTTTCATTTTTCAGGGACTTATCAGGCTGCCTAGTACCCCGGCAGCCTTACCGTTTTTCAAGTTTTTAATTATATCTCTAACCTCAGTGACACAGACTTTCTCAGTTGAGTTTTCCATCGCATCTTATTCAACATCGCAGTTGTGGTGTTCTATAGCTTCATCTCCGAATTGTCTTCTAAAATGGTCTCTGAAAGCCTCTGGTATTCCGTCTGCATCATATACCATTTCCCGCCTACTATTTCTCATGTTGACCAATTCTGTACTTTTGTTTCCTTTCATTTTTTTATAAAGTAGTTTCCTGCTTCCTTCAAAGTCGTTTTGTATTTTCATCTCTTCTTCTGCTCTAATTGTATCTTTACTTACTTTAACTAATCGTTTGAGTATCCTGTTTTCGCGTCTATAATCATTTCTACGTCTATTTCTTTCCTCATTCCTAAGACCTGCGATGTTCAAAGTTCTCTTATACGCTTCTCTCTTTGCTTTTTGGGCAGCCTGAATTTCATCATTCCACCACGCATCACCAGACATTCTTCCTACAACTGCGGTGCCACACACTTCGATCGTACATCTAACAAGGATATCCGGTTATATTGTCCAGGCGCCCTTTATATCTTTGTTTTTTATGCTGTCCTCCCATGTTGCCCTATCTATGCTTTCGATTATCTTATTTTGGAAATTTATTCGCACATCCGGTTTCTGTAGGTTCTCAATTTTGATTCGCGTTTGTTTTGCTTTCTTGGTTCTCTTTTTTCTCCATCCCCGACTAAAGTTAATTTTTGAGATCAGAAGGTAATGATCAGTACTGCATTCAGGACCCCTCATTACTCTTGTGTCTTTGACTAACTCTCTTGGTCTTTCATCCGCAACAACAAAGTCAATTATACTGCGACTATTTCCTTTAGACCAGGTGTACATGTGGATCATTTTATGCCTAAACCAAGTATTTGTAATAAACAGACCCCTTTCTAAGCATAGACCAACTAATTTATCTGCGTTATAGTTTTTTTCTTGGATCCCCAAAATTACCTAATACTCTTTCTATACATAAGTACATGCATACAGACAGACGTACATACCCATTCGTAAAAGCCTGTTTTTCGAGTTCAGAGTGTCTTAAAACGTGTAAATTTAACAAAAAAAGGGGAAGGTCGAATTTGACACAAATCTTACACCTTCTTGGATGAGAATGTAAAAATAGGAGTCCTGCCAAAATTTGGTTCAATGAAACGATGTAGAATTTTTGAAACGCGGAAATTTCTCCAAAATCTTTCCTCCATATTTACCGCCGTTTAGGTCAAAGTTTTAATTTTCCATCTTTTTCATAATATCCCGAATAAAAATGCTTCGACTTGGGTTCGACTTGAATTTCCCCCAATCAAGACATGATGAAGTCGAAAAAGTGGACTTGAGCATGTTTCAGTTTTGAGACGGAGCCAGGCATCGATGTCTTGGAGTCGAACTCAAGACATAACCAAGTCGAACTCAAGTAGAAACATTTTTACTCGGGATGTTCGATAAATAAAACGAAAATGATAAGTTTGATCAAAAAAATAGCAGAAATAAAGTTTGTAGAAGTATATAAAAGCTGCAACTCAATAAAAATAAAAATAAAAATGAGTGGTAAAAAATTTTTTCAGGACTTTTTAAAAGATACGCTTACTCTTGAAGACTTTTTCTGGTACTTTGCGTCGCTTGGTGCAATGTTTTAATTTTGTATTTTCAAACAGTATTTGAAATAAATAAAACGAAAATGTGAAGTATTATCTAAAACTGGCTAAACGAAAAATTTTAAAACACTATTAGAAGCTGCAATTCGTCGTTGAAACTTTTTTACGCGTCTGACGTTGTTGTGCTAAAAATTTGAATTTTATTTTTATTTTCGATAAATAAAATCAAAATTAAAAGTTTTATCAAGAAACGGTTCGGAAAAATACCATCAGACTTTTAGAAGCTATAATCACGTCCTGAAGCTTATTCCTTATTCGTCGTTTTGCATAAAACTAGAATTTCAGACTTATTCGTCCTCGATGCATAAAACGTAGAATACGTGTCATGCAAAAAAGGACTTAAAACAAAAATTGTAGCTATTTTAAAGGGCTTGAATTCTACTTCCATCCTGCTTTCACATATATATCGCCTAGTAGATATTCTTCAGGCTGTCTAATGTCAGATTTCGCTCAGATCTAGCGAAGTCTAGGCCATTTAGTCATGACAGTTCAGTGTTGCCCAGATCTGAGACTGGTCCGCAATCCATACTTTAGACATTTTTACGTGTCCATTAGCCAAACTTTTTGTAAGCCTTTTCAAAAAACTGTCAGGTTGTCTAAAATTATACAAAATAAGAAATTATCACTATTAAACATCGATTTTTTCTTAAGAATTACATTTGATATTCATAATCGTTGTAAATTAGTCCAAAACAACTAAAAAGTAGCAAGTTACAGGAAAGTTTAAAATAAATATTTATGAAAAGAATTGTCGCAGTACGCGATTAAATGTCTAAGTTCCGTTATAACAAATTTTATATGCTCATTAAAAATTACATTTTATGTCATTATCGAAAGTTGTATCACGGTCAAAAGAGCGAAAAATGGAATATTACACGAAGAAAAATTATTCAAAATAGGAGACGAAAAAAATTGTTGAAATTTTTTTGTTAAAGAACAATGTTTAAAAAAAATGCTTAAAATATTCTTTGAAAAAAATTGTTTTGTAAAAAATGTTTGAAAAAAAAAGTTTTGAATGAAAAAAATTTGTTTACAAATAAACTTAAAAAATAGTGTAAAAATTTGTTTATTTAAATAATGTAAAATTTTTTGGCACTAATGCTTTGATACCTCAAGAATCTTAATTCATTTGAATTATTAATTTACAAATTATTTTACTTATAAATATAAATAATGGTTTAAATTAATTGTTTCAACTTTTTTTTAGTTGTGGCTTATCAGGTTGGTTTTTTCATTCAATTTCAATTCTGTAGGTATAGACCAGTGGTCAGCACGCTCTTGCCCTGGGCAGGGTAGCCTGCCCTGGCTACCCTGTGACCTACTCTCAGGGCAGTACCTACGAGCTTGGCCAGACCACCCCTTTCCTCAATGGTCCTTTGTTAGAAAATAGGAAAAAAATTTGACATTTAAAAATTCGTAATTTTACAATCAGTGACTTCGAAGTAATATATTTGGAATCTCCGTATTTTTACGATTTCAAAGACATTTAATTTGTATATAAAGGTTGAAAATTTGAGAAGTATTTAGTATTAAATTGACTGTAAAACTGATGTTTCTTGATATTAAACTCGTTCAAATTTTTAACTTTTCTAGGCAAGTAATATATCATTGGAATCGGAAAAATTCTTAGATGCTAATAATGCTATTTTCAAATCGCTAATTAAAAAATTAAAAGTTTTAAAATTTCCTTACTTTGACATGCCTGTGGACAAAAGACCCTTGCTGGAGTAAACTCACTCACACTAAGGTACATGAATAGATTGAAAAGTAGTAGAAAAAATTAAGTCGGGTGATACCTGAAAATGAAGCAAAAAGTTTGCCGACCAATGGTATAGACTATAGACTATAGAGTAATAGTTAAGACTCCCGACTGCTAAGCGATAGAATCAGGTATAGATGTAGGTTCGAAACACTGTAGCGTTGAAAATTTTATTTGTAATATAATGTTTAAAAATTTAACATTTGTATTTATTATAAGCAGAACCAATTAACATTTAAAGATAAAATACTTGCGATCAATTATAATTTATTTATTTGAATAGCCTTTTTGTTATATTTTTGAGAGTATAGCAATAGTAGGTGTTAAAATTAAACCAAAAATTCGAAATTTACACTTTTGCAATCATACTGGTGTGCAGTACCGTTCCATACCACAAGCCAGTACAGCAGAGCGTTACAAGCTAGTACTAGGACTCCGGTAATTTTTACAGGACCGTTCCTGCACCACTGACGTATTATGTATTTTCACTTCAACCACCAGCCAACTTCACTTCATTGAATATAAGCTAAAGAAAAGAGAATAGACCAAATACATGGGACAAAACTTTATTTTTGTGATATCTTCGTCATACCAGGTGTATACATATGAAACCGGTATTGCCATTTAGCGGCCAGTAGGCACACTTGTAGGCACTGTCGAAACTTACTATTTGTGCTAATTGGCGTATTGTCATCTGTCAACAATATCCAATACCAAACATTTCAAGTTTCATATGACATCGTGATTTTTTTCGCTCTTGAA
>NC_046662.1:106893300-106895023 GCF_010883055.1 Belonocnema kinseyi
TACAAATTTTAATAACTCACTTTCTGAAGATAAATAGTTTTTGTTTTATTCGTAAAAGAAATAGATGAAAGTTGTTTAACCAAAAAGAGCTACAAATTTGCTCAATTATGTTTGAGAAAGTATTTAAATTTTCTCAAATTGAACACCACAGTTTTTCAACGCATCTCCATGTTTCAAGTCGGGATCCGTTCATTTTTTGGAACGGATAAAAATTAAGAAAGGTAAAATTTCAGAACGAGTTATAATACATAATGGTAAAACTGAGGAATACCAAAAAGTCGGAAAGAGGAATAAATCAAAAAACCCAAACTCTGAATGGTATTTGTTAGAAAACCAAAGAAGCGGAATGGGTAAAAATTCGGAAACGTTAAAAGTAGGAGGATGAACAATTAGGAATAAGTAAATATACGCAGAGGAAAAATTCGGAAAATAGAAAGATTCGGAATAGTAAATAAATGTATCTATGATCAGATGTGTAATTTTTTATTTATGGTAACAAACAAATATTTATCACAGTAAATTTAAATATATCATAATAAATTATTTAATCCGTCATTTAAAAATTTTCACGAAAGAATAATTATTTTTTATCATTATATAATTTAAAATCAATTTACAGCGTACAACATAGATTTATTATGATATGATATGCAGATTTACTGTGATAAATATTTGTTTGCTTTCATAAATAAACAATGATACACATGCTAATAGGTACATTTATTAAAAATTCCGAATTTTTCTACTTTCTAAATTTTTCCTTTTCGTATATTTACTTATTTCTAATTCTTCAACCTTATAATTTCAACGCTTTTGAATTTTTACCCATACCACTTCTTGGGTTTCCGAATAAATACCTTTCCAGAGTTTTAAATATTTGACCTTTTGCTATTCCTGGGTTTTGCCATTATCTATTATAACCCATTCTGAAATTTTACCTTTCTTAATTTTTAACGTTCAGAAAAATAAGCGGGACCCTTCGAGACTCTTGGAGCGAAAAATAAAGTTTGGCGATGGCGTCAGTCTGCCTGTCCGTTCGCTGGTCAGTAAACACGATAAGAAAAAAAATAACAGTATCAAATCGAGCTTTGCCATACTTTCTTGTAGGTAATAAAAAAAGAACAATTTTGTTAACAAGCATTTATTGGCCAGGGGTTGTGGTTTGATTGATCGCAAATGGTATTCAAAAATGGAATATTCCGTTTTTACGCCAGACGACGAAGAGAAAACTTTCTTGGTGTTGGGCAGCCGCATACTAGTGCATCTAGACTCTAATGCTAATCTGTTGCAGATCAGACGGTCTAGTCTGAAGTTGGCCCTACCCATAGCACTGTTGTGCTATGAGACGGTTATGTTGTGCTATTGAGACGGTCAAGTCTAGCTAGTCGCTATTCAGCCACTGGTCCCAGGATGAAATTAGGTATTTTCACTTCAACTATCTGCTAACTTCACTTCGTCAAATGCTGAGGGGAAAGCAATAGACCAAATACATGGGATTCGGTCCATGTTTGCTCTATTTTGCTAATATCTTCATAAAAAATAATTTTTGCTGTATAAGTGTATTTGAAAAATAGTTTTTTTTAAAGAAGTATTTCATGACATAATAAATTCATAGTAATTACTATTTACCAGGTGTATACATATGAAACCGGTATTTTTTCAAGAAAAAAACACATTTATTTCAAGAGAATGATAACAAATATTTTATTCAAAGTATGCGCCC
>NC_046662.1:106895123-106898551 GCF_010883055.1 Belonocnema kinseyi
ATTGATTCTTTAAATTATGGAAATGCTATGAATTTGATAACTTTTTTTCTTGAAAGTCATAGGGATAAATTGTCTCGGTTTGTGAAAAAATTGTACATGAACATTTTGAATTAAAAAAAAAAAATAAATGGTTTTAAAAATTTTGAAACTGCTCTAACAAATCGAAAAGGTCGACTTGGGCATGTCTCAGTTTTGAGACGGAGCCAGAATTCAATTTATGTCTTGGAGACAAGGTCCTATATTTTGATGACATAAATTTATCTCTTGAGCCAAATTTTTATGATTCCAACACGAGCGCGGTCTTGTATAGTTTTATACAATATTTATATTTAATCGTATTTAATTAATTTAATTATATTTAATCGTATTTCTAACGACTTAGAAGATCCTTCTAGAAAGTTACAATTTTTATATTTTGAAAGAAAATTATTAAGTGTTATACCCGTTCAGACTAACAGATTCTGAATTTTTTAAATAAGAATAACTAATATAATAATTACAAATTAGTCATCCATACATTTTAATCTCATTTATGAGCCGAAAAAGGTTCGACCACCTCGTCGAAGACAAGGCTTGACTTAAGACAAGGAAACATCGTCTTAGCTAAGACAAGGCTCGACTTAAGACAAGTAAACACCGTTTTAACTGTCGGGGCCATAAAAGTAAGACGAAGGCCTATGTGTCGACTCAGTTTTGAGACGCAGCCATGTTGTATGTCGGAACGACAAAATGAGAACCTCGAGGATCCATCAATCTGTTCTCACGCTTTCACTCAGAGTTTTCTCGAGAAGTAATTCTGAGTGAAGGACTAACGGGACAAATTGAGGATGCTCGAGATTCGAACGACGAGTTTGCTTGCCCCTTGTAAAGCAATTAGCTTTGTCTCCAGGCACATCTGCCGGGTGCCTGCGCGACCATAATGGCTCGAAGGAATCCCCGGTTTCGAAAACTGCGAGCCTGGCGCCGGTTTCGTTACGCACGAAAACTTTGTCACGGTCTCGATCACGTACGCCAGAACCCCTCTCACTCACTCCTACGCGCGCCTTCTCTCTTCCCCTTTTCCATCTTCCTTCTCACTCTCTCCTCGCCTTTCTCTTTCTGTCGTACGAACCGAGCCGGGGAGCTCAACCGGCACCTCAAAGTACCCGATGTTAGGCGAATAAATGGATAAAAAAAATATTAAAGAATGCAAATAACTAATCGCTTCGACGGGAAACGAGGTCGTCGGTTGTACATGAATCCATCCGGCGGGCAGTTACGGTCTTTCTTTTCTTTACTAGTTAAATTTGAAAACAGTTAAATAATTAAACAAAATAAATAGAATAAAATCTCAGAATGCCCCCCCCCCCGGGTTAGCCCTGTCCGAGTTATTAAACAATAGGATACGTTCTTACTAGCAATTAGTCCATTAGGATAAGAATATCATTAATTAAGAATTGTTAGTTCCGGGCTTCTCCCGGCATAATTTGGCTAAATTTAAGATTAAAATAGGTCGGTGTAGAAGGGCCATGGGAGTTCTGGCTATTTTTGTTGAAATCAAATTATTAAATAAACAAATAGACCAGCAAAACTCCAACGGCCGTTCTATTCGTCGTAGCTCCATGATTCTTCGTGAATCATGCGCTTCCCCACTGCTTGGCTGCGACTCCGTTGTCGGTCTAGCGACCAATCAGCGGGCGCGCTGCCGCTCCCACTGCCCTCGGCCAGCTTTACGCGCGGTGTCAGGGAGAGTAGCAAGTAAGCAAACAGTCGTTGTATGATTTTTCTCGGAGACAGATCCGCTCTGCCTCCGACGGAAACGCTAAGAGAAATAAAGTGAACTTCTATCAGATCAACTCAATCTCTTTTCATTTTCGAATAGAGAACTCCTATTTCGTAGCATTCTTCAACCGCTCAGCCGAGGCGTCAGGATTACAGCGTCTTCATAGTGTCCGTGGAAATAGTGTGTTTCAATCGTGTTTAGACGTGATAGTTAGTGTAACGTAGTGTACATTGGCGCCAGGGTTTCCCTGATAGTGCCAGGTTGTGTAGTGTTAGGACGGGTTCGTTGGTGCCAGAGGGAAACCTCTACGGTGCCAATTCCCACGTGTAGGTGTGTACAGTGAGGGTTTGCTGGTGCCAGAGGGTAGCCTCTACGGTGCCAGTTCCCGCTTCCCCGGCATTCGGAGTCCGTAGCGTGTACGGGCAGTGGTCCGTATCGTCAATAACGCCTTTGATGACAAGGGACGACCATCAGTCACGTCCTAATCGCCGGACGCGATTACGACGGGCGCGTCAGGCCGAGGAGGCTGCACTCTCCACGGAAGAGCGTAGGCAGCGAGTTGTGGCCCGCAGGGCTGAGGCGGCTAGACGCGCGGAAGCCATTAGGTTGCGTCGTGTGGAGGAAGAGCGCATCCGTCACTTGGCGGAGGAACGCATACGTCGCGTGGAAGAAGAACGTCTACGTCACGCGCAGGAGGCGGCTCACCCCGCCCGAATCAACGTTCCGCCCCACACGGACCTCATCCGCTGATTAGGCTCTGTCCGAATTGTCATCCCTTTCGCCGACACTCTCACCTTCCTTCCTCCGCTTCCCCTCATCATCCTTCTTCTCCCCTTTCCCACGCACTACGCACTGTTCCTCTACCTCCCCTACCCGTCTCCCAATCAGACAACGGGCTAGAAGACAGCCAGACATCAAAGTCTGGGAGTCAAATTCAAAACATAATCAAATCGAACTCAAGTCGAAGCAGTTTTACTCGGGCTATCACCAAAAGTTGATTTTCGGCTTCAAGGGGTATCAAAACCTTGAAAGTCTTTAAACAAATGTCTGATACAGAATTTCCGACAATTCTAATACGTTCTCAATTATTAAATGATGAGAATGTGAAAAAGCATAAGAAAATGTAAATCAAGAAAATTTGGCTTTATTAAAAAAGGAAAATTTAAACTTCAATCACTTACGATCAGAAATAAAAATAGATTTAAAAACAGTTTACAAAATACATTACACTATTACCATAGATAACTGGATACAACATAATTTTCTAATTTTTACAATATGAAATTTATAGCAAAACCATTCGGGGAATTTGACACGACACATGAAACTGTGGCATACTTTAGATTATGAGGCTTATCAAAAACAGGAATTGGGGAAAAAAGCTGAAGAACAAAGGGGATATTTGGATCAGCCTGAAAAAAGGAAACGCAATTATTGTTTGAATGGCGTGGAATTGACGGCAGATGCCATAAAAAATGCGTGTGTCAAACTAGTGACCGTAAACGGAAGGCCATTCACATTAATGAATGATAATGGCTTTCGCGATCTGATCGATCCCTTGATTGCAGTTCTTTCCAAAGACGATCTCATTTATCCGGATTCTTCTTTTAACCCTTTCATTATTTACGATTCTTATCCAGGACGCTGGGAATTTAGCGTATATATA
>NC_046662.1:106898651-106900969 GCF_010883055.1 Belonocnema kinseyi
AAAAAAACATAAAAAATTTAAAATAAATAAAATTCTTGGATGAACGACACAAGGTACGAAAATAATATAATTACACAAAAGTTGTTTAACCAATAAATAGCTTGCGAATTCGTCATAATTTATTTTTCGATGAACGCGCAGTTTTGGATTTAATCGCGTTAAAATAGAATTAAAAACTTTAATTTAAATTGTTGATAGCCGACAAAATCTGGGAAATATGTTTTAAGAATAATTTTTCGATAGAACAAGTAGATTTTCTTTTATTCGTATAAACTAAGTTTAAAAATCAAAAAACCTAATTTTTGGAAAAACGACACACGCGAGACGAAAAAAGCGAAAATATAAAAGTTGTTAAACCAAAAAAGATCTACAAATTTGTTATAAAATCACTTTTTGCTAGGATAAGTATTTTTTACTTCAATCGTAAAAAATAAGATTAAAAATGAACAAATTAAATTTATAGAAAAGCGACACAAGTGTTAATAAAACTTTTAATAAGTAAATTCTATTTTCTCTTATAGAATGCACCCTTTTTTAATCATGAAAATAAGAAAATGAAAATATTTATGTTTTAATACCATTGCATATATGACAAAAAGTAGTAATATAAATTGATTGAAATTGTAGTATGTTGTTCATGGTAGCTGAGAATAAAGTTAAATGCAAAATAAGAAAATAATATTAAAGTCATCATGATAAATATCATTTTCAATTAGAATGTTTTCGTTAGAGCCGAAGGAGCTTTAACAAACGAGAAGTCACAATTGCCAAATTACAGTTGTTGATGCGTTGACCTATAATTTAAAAATGTATGCCTAATTAAGGAGGAAATAGAAAGACATGTGCAAGAGATATTTAAGTGTGTTAAAAAGATTTAAAATTATTTAAAAGTGGGAAAGGAGAATTGGAAACGATGATAAGAAAAAGTCGAAGAATTTATGAAAAGTTTTTAATATATTTTCTTGTTTGAAATAATAATTCAAATATAATTCTGTGTAATATTTTCAATTGTGTTAAATACTTCCAGAATCGTTAAAAAAGAATCCCGAAATGTATGCAGATATGTTGGTTGTTATAAGATTTAACAAGACATTTATAATTTAAAACGATTTTATTTTAATTAGAACAAAATGTAGATTTATTAAGATAAAGGTTCATTAACGAAACTTCCAAATTTAGAATTTGATACAAAATTATTATGTTACATGTTGTTTAAGTTTTTTTTCTTCTTTTTTTTTTGTTTACGTGGCATGGTGAGAAATCTTAAGCAAGACACACGGGAAGGGTCCGCACTTCTCGGTAGTGTGGGGTTTTTTTACCCACTAAAAAACACCACCCATAATTGAAATATCGACGCCTCGATTCAATATGAGTCTATGTGCTGACAGCGCCCTGTATGAGATTATTCCCTATGCTTATACACAGCGCATAATTTCATACACAGCGTTATCGGCATATAGACTTATATAGAATGGAGGCTCGATATGTGAATTTTAATATGCCTAATCAGAGTCAGAAATGGCTAAGCTAAAACTCACGTCATCAATGTTTAGCTGTTCCAAATTGCTCGTTTCATTCGACATCAAGGCATCTTCTTCCACTGGAGCTGAATGACTACTTTCCACCGTTTTCCTCCGTTTTTTTTATTGAGCTTTCTGAGAGGTCATCAGATCCGCATTACACCTAATGACCATTATGTCATTGATCCTGTGACCTTTCAGGTTTGCCCGCAGCGTAGAAAATATAAACCGCATTCCAGAAAATAGACGCTCAACGCTTACTTGGGTAGTTGGCGCAGCGTGAACTATCATCGCTAGTTCATAAAGTTGAGGCTCAGAAAATCGCACACCATTCCAAAATTCCAATAAGCTTGTCCCCTTTTTTATTAAAATTGGCTGCTTCAGGAATGACTTCAGAATAGGTGCGATGTCCCTCATCTCATTGACGTCCTCTTCTCGTTGTTTCTTCATATATGCCGATTCTTCGACATATTCATACTCTTCCTCCATTCTTTCTAAAGGAACCGCAGAAGCTTCGAAATCTGGCTCATGTGGCTGTTGTCTGCGCGACTGCAGCTTCTTCCACAGATCGATTAGAAGTTTCTCTGCTTCCTCTGCAGACTTTCTGGTGAGGGCGGCATTGCACCTTGGATCTAGGTAAATAGATGCTTACTCATACTAGATAAAAATCTGAAAGCAGAAGGCTCACTTTCTGCAACTCCTTCGTTGCGATTTTAGCTGGTGTCAGTGCGCTGATGTATTCGTCCACCAGGATCCAATCATCTTCGGTCATCTTTGACTTTTTTAAAAGCTTGACAT
>NC_046662.1:106901069-106902474 GCF_010883055.1 Belonocnema kinseyi
TAATAATAGTAATAATAATAAATGTAAAAGAACCATAATAGGGCCCCACTGGCAGCAACTGCCTTTTATGAAAACGACACTGAGCCCCAATAGAATTGCGGTAAATCACACCTTTGGCCACGTCTCACCACTTATGTTTACTAAACTCCTGAAGCTTATGTGAAACTTCCAATTAGAGGATTAATCATTTTAATAGGTACCATATTAAAATTTATAAATATATATATTTTTTTTGTGCCTGTGTAGGTATATATGTGTGTTTATACAAAAAAATGTGGAATTAGATAGTTTCTAAAAAGAGTGCCCGCGTGGAAAAATTTCGTGGCGCTGTACTGTTTTTTGTGTGGTCCGATTAGAGTTGACACTGGCGCACCACAGGCTGTCTGGCCATTGGCTAGGCTGGGATGTAACATTCGGGTCAACTAGTTTCTAGACAGATCGTCTATTTTGATTAAAAATTATTATTAATGAAATAATATCATTTTTTCTTGATTACATACAAGTCTAAGATATAGATTTTGCAGTTAAAAATGATTAAAGGGTTAAAGCATTAAAATTAAAGTTCTAGCCTTCATTTCTAATTTATATATTTCAATTATCCTAGAGCATATTTCCAAGCTTAAAAGTGGACCTAGCATCGAGGCACGGGAGATCTTTCCTGGGCATTAATTTGCAATACATCAAAGATGCAAAATTAACTCTGAGAACGCTCGCGGTACAAGAATGTACAAAAAGCCACACGAGCAATAATTTGCTCATTATGATTAAGGGCGTGTTGGCGGAGTATGAAATTAGGATTGAAGATTTATATTCATTTACTTCCGATAATGCCTCTAAGATGATTAAGTTATGCAGAATAATCAAAGAGGCACAAAAAAATGTAAATCAAGATGAAATGCTTTTTGAAGTCATTGAGTATCCTGACAGCAATGATGAAAGCGAGGAAGCCGAGGAAAGAAGCGAAACACCTATCGAATATGAAACGGATAATGCTGTCAATATTTTAATTGACAGTAATATGCAGACCATATTTCGGGATTTGGTGGACCGCAATGTGCTAACAATTATATGCATTCGCTGTGCTGTCCACTCATTACAATTAGCGATCGACGATGCTCTTGCGAGAATCATATCCAATGAGTTTTTGGTAAGAGTGTGAGACACCGTAAAAATATTAGGGACAGAAAAAGTATCTTCAGCAATCCGAGATGCCAATATGAATGCCATTAAAGCCGTGTTGGACAATGACACGCGTTGGCAATCAACTCTGGATATGTTGATATCTGTTAAAAGGCTGAAGACGTATGTCAAGCTTTTAAAAAAGTCAAAGATGACCGAAGATGATTGGATCCTGGTGGACGAATACATCAGCGCACTGACACCAGCTAAAATCGCAACGAAGGAG
>NC_046662.1:106902574-106903948 GCF_010883055.1 Belonocnema kinseyi
GCTATTTATTGGTTAAACAACTTTTGTGTAATTATATTATTTTCGTACCTTGTGTCGTTCATCCAAGAATTTTATTTATTTTAAATTTTTTATGTTTTTTTAACGAATAAAACAAAAACTGCGTAGCCTATAAACAAATAAATAAGAATAAATTTCCTGCTTTTCTTTGTGTGAATAACTTTGGCCATATAATTTTTTTTAAGCTTTTGCCATTTGACCTACAATTTTTTTTTTATTTTTTTATTTTTTGACGAATAAAACAGGAACTACATGCCCTATAAAAATGATCTACAAGAAATTTGCAGATCTTTTTTGGTTGCATAATTTTCGTAATTTCATGTTTCTTTGTATCTTGCATAGGTTGGCGGCAAAATTTTGGTGAATTTTGGTGAAAGTTTTAAAACTCGTATGGGGGCACCTATATACCGCGTGGAAAGTTTATGGGGGAGGGGCAACACTCCACGCTTGTCTGCGTGGCTGGGGGGGGAGGTTAAAATCAACGTGGATACAGGTTACCCTAAATCCGCGAAAAATATATTTAAATGAGACTGGGTATTCCACTGATCTTTATTTACGTTGAAGGTCACTTTCGCAAAAAAATTCCAATTTTCACGCAATTTATCGCTACTTTTAGCCTCCTTGCTTTTAAAGACTAATATTATATTTTTTAATCAAATATGTCTACCGGGAAAGGGTGGCAGGGGGGGCAAAGGGCCTTCACAAGGAGGGAGGCGAAGGTAAAAAAGTGGCGAAGAATTATCCACGTTATATATGGATGGCCCCTATGCAGCCGAGTAAAAATCGACTTGAGTTCGAATTGGTTATGTCTTGAGTTGGCATCCCAGACATCGATGTTTGGCTGCGTCTCAAGACTGATGAGTCTGAACGAGTATAACACTTAACAATTTTCTTTCAAAATATTAAAATTGTAACTTTCTAGAATGATCTCCTAAGCCGTTAGAAATACGTAAAAATAAACACAATTTTTGGTATAATCGTCAAACAAGTACAATAGAAATGAAAATCAGTAAATGAGTTGATTGAATATATATATATTGTATAAAATTATACGAGATTGTTTATTCATTGACAAAGATTAGCTTTTATGACAGTCAGAATGACCCTTTTTGTTAGGACAGGCATACACTCGAAGTTATAAACCGCTCGTGTTGGAGTCATAAAAATTTGACTTAAGAGATATATTTATGTCTTCAAGACATAAAAGTCGAAGCATTTTTATTTCTTTAGTCTTCTTAGGAATGACAAACTTTTTTCCCTTGAAACCTCTCAAAATTCATAGAAAGTTTCTTTTTTTTAATTTCCAAAAATGTACGCTTGGTTAAAAAAAAGTGTAAATTATTTTAATATTTAAAT
>NC_046662.1:106904048-106907097 GCF_010883055.1 Belonocnema kinseyi
AATTAGTAGTTGACATATAAAACACATTTGCCCTCATAACGTCCAACAGGCGGAAAAATAACTAAATAATAACTTTAAACTAAAAACTTAATAATAATAACTTAAAATAAAATAACTAAATAATAAAATAATATAATATAATAACAAATACAAAATAAACAAAAAATATAATAAACATTATATAATAAAATAAACAAAAAATAAATACAAAATACAATAATGGTTTCCCTCTGCTAGAAGGCATAAAGGCAAATGAGTTTTTATATGTCAACTACTAGTTCAAACTTACAATTAAGTCCGTCCAGCAGATGGAGTCAACGAATCACTTTTCATAACTTTTACCATTTTTTACATTTCAATTGACAACCATGTGCACTTACTTCAATGGAAAGCGGTTGTTCTGATGAGAACTTTTTATTACAGTCGAAGCGTTGAAATTTCCTATATACTGAGAGTTTCTGGACCCATCAACAGGAGTTCTATTAAAAAGTCCCATAACACTTTTTCGATCCAGCTCGAATTGAATTAGACTTGGTTATGTCTCGAGTTCGTCTCCAAGACATCGATGTCTGGCTGCGTCTTAAACTGAGTCGATGCATAAACCGTCGACTTACTTTTATGAAGACGACAGGTAAAACGGCGTTCACTTGTCTCAAATCGAGCGTTGTCTTGTCTAAGACGATGTTTACTTGTCTCAAGTACACCTGCCACAATACGATTGTTTTTCGGCTCATAAATGAGATTATAATTGACAAATGAAAAATGTGTATATATTGTATACAAATATACAAGTTGTTTAATCATTAACAAAGATTAGCGTGTATGACAGTGAGAAAGACCCTTCTTTGTTCGGACAAATATACAGTCGAAGTTATAAACCGTTCGTGTTGGAGTTATACGAATTTATCGACTGAGTCGAATTTTTATGACTCCAACACGAGCGGTCTTGTATTTTTTTATACAATATTTATACTTAATCATCTTATTCACGGACTTTTATTTTGTATTGTACTTGTTTGACGATGAATCCGAAAATTGTGTTTGTTTTTACGTATTTCTAACTGCTTAGGAGATCCTTCTAGAAAGTTACAATTTTTATATTTTGAAAGAAAATTATGAAGTGTTATATACGTTCAGACAACAGGTTCTGAATTTTTTCAATAAAATAACTAATATAATAATTACAAATTAGTCATCCATGAATTTTAATCTCATTTATGAGCCGAAAAAGGTTCGACCATCTCATCCAAGACAAGGCTCGACTTAAGACAAGTAAACGCCGTTTTAACTGTCAGGGCCATAAAATTAAGATGAAGGCCTATGTCTTGACTTATTTTTGAGACGCAGCCAGACATCGATGTCTTGGAGACAAACTAAAGACATAACCTAGTCGAACAATTTTCACGTTTGGATAATCCAAAAGTTTGGTATAGAATTAGCTTAAAAAATGAAAGAACTGTGTTACTTTACGGAAAACCAAAAAAATTTAATTTCGAAATTTTTGTATTATTAAAAGTGCAGTAATTTTTCGAATTTTGACTTGATCGGAAAGTTTTAAACAACTTTTTTGTAGAGCTGTCATTAAGAAGTGCAGAACTCCGATTCGGATTGTCATAAATCTCAACATTTTTAAATTTCAAAATTTTTGGCTTTATAAAAAATGCAGTAGTTCTTTTGACTCGATCAAAAAATGCTGTAATAATTTGCTTACAGCTTTCATTTAGAAACCCAGAAATCTCAGAACTCTCAAAATTGGTAAAATTCCAAATTTGGGTATTCTAAAGACTGCTGTTTTTCTTTGAATTTTGACTTGATTGAAAAGTTTAATACACATTTTTTGTAGATCAGTCAGAAAGAAGTGCAGAACTCTGATCAGAACTTTCGGTAGTTCTTCGAATTTTGACTCGATCGAAAAATTTTATAATACTTTTTCGTAGGGCTGTCATTAACTAGCCTAGAAGTTTTGGATTAATCTAACCCGGAACTCCAAAAAAGATTTCACTTTAGCAAAAGTGAGGGGAGGGGAGTGTGAAGTTAGCCCCTGATTTTTGCAAAGTGAGTTTCCAATACTTTATTTATCAGAACTATTGCCTATTGCTAAAACATATCAAGAACTCCAGAACTGTTGATGAAGTACCGAGAACTCTAAATAAAATATTAAATTTTAATATGGGCATTATAATTTCACAAGGACAGCTTGTACATCTTCTTAAAGGAATCACACAATATTGATGAAGTTATTACATTTATTGATTGAAACAAGATCGAATGATCCAATATTTAAGAAACTAGTTCTTGTATTGTAAAATATTTGAAAAATTAAATTAGAACATTAGTTGACTTTACTTGGAAATTCAGACATGTTAAAGATAAAATGAAAGATTGACTAGAAGTCTGTTTTACTCAGGTAACAAACGTTTACATTCGCAACTCATATACCCCGTTCCTGTTCACAGGATCTGTTCTTGGGTTTCGTTTTGCGCATGTACGAAACTCCCAGTTCAAGTGACTAGTTTTAATCTTCTCAGTTCAAAATACCCTGAATGTGTTTCGGTTTCGGAGGGTTACACTCCGTTTCCTTAACCCGCCCTGGTGTTCTTGCCTTGATTTTAAATTGCCAACGATCAAACCCTGTTTGTTTATTAGTACCTGCAAGCAGGTATACGTTCACTCAAGAAAAAATTTTAAGCAGAGCGCAATAAAAATGGATCGTACCTGAGATGTACGAAACCTTAAGTTTTGTTTTCGAATCGTTTGAAGTACGAAACCTGAAAGAGCAAAACCTTTCGCTCTCAGTCCCTGCCCCTGGACAATTGTCCGCGACTGCCTATTTATTTTTGTAATCATATTCAGCAGAAACCCTTGGTACAGGGACCCTCTATCCGCAACCAGAGGACGTGTTCGGTAGCTTTGTCATAGGCCTTTCGGTTTGATTCTAGAGGAATCAAAACCGAACCGAACATATATATATATTTAAAAATTTGCCATAAGGAGCACCGCAGGATTTCGTCGTGAGCGGGTGCTAATCTGAAAAATTGCACCCGCTTCC
>NC_046662.1:106907197-106914059 GCF_010883055.1 Belonocnema kinseyi
CGTTATGCGATTGATCGAAGATTTATTTCCAACACTCTTTAAACAAAATATTATGTACTTTCGTTATTTGTAAGACTTATGCATTATTTTACTGATAATATATTAATTCTTTAAATCATAAATGACTTTTTTTTTTAAATTCGGTCGCCCTAAAACACCTTCCGAGATACCCCTGGCAAACCGAAGAAACCGAATGGAGCCTCTGCAAAGTACCCGTAAAGACCCCGTTGGGTCCCCATTCGGTTCCTTTTTAAAAAACTACTTGAGCTATTATGGATGTGCTTGAAGTCACCTTAAGCAGAAGTTAATGACATTTTTTTACATTTTTAAAGCTGCAAAAAAGAGTATTGCGATTTTTCCGCGAGTTTCTAATAGAAAATGTAACGTAGAATCCGAATTCCAACAGTTTGAAAGTTGATCTTGCTGTTTTTTTGATTTTTTAAAAAGGAATTGAATGGGGACCCAATGGGGTCCTTACGGGTACTTTATAGAGACTCTATTCGGTTCCCTCGGTCCGCCAGGGACGACGTATCTGCAGCACTGGATACCTCCCTTCCATTTCAGAAACCGACCACCACCAAAGCTGAGTAGAGAGACTGGCGGTAGAACTCAAACATATGGTGATGGAGTCGAACTCCTCTTTCTGGACATGCCTGCTATAACCACTTCTCTAACGAAGCACTTGGATTGCGATGACAAGATCTCGGATAAGAATTTCAATGCAGCGTCGTACCAAGCCGTGTGGTGAGTTTCCACCATCTTCAAACTAAAAGTTGTTGAGCACAATGTTTCTTTGAAGAAAACATCTTTCTCCTAATACTAGAAAATTTTCGAGAGACTTTAATATGCCATTTTCTATTTAGAAAAATTTTAGAATTGAATTTTACTTATTTCAAAAAAGGCTCGATACTTTTTTTCCTGAATATATTTAAAAATGTTATAAAATATCTAACAGTAATAAACAATTTAACAAAATTCTCCATAAAATGCGCAGTTTTTAATTAACCAACTCTTTTATTTTATCCCTGGCAGACCGAATTTATCGATTATTTATTATTTATTTCAAACTTCTAAAAGTCATAAGTATCTTTTGTAAATTTGAAGTAAGTGCAATGCAAAATTTAATAATATTTTCGGAAAGATGCTGCTGGTTTGAAATTAGTATTTCCATTCAATTTTCAAAATTATATGTAAATATGTTCAAATTTTCTTCCTTAAATTACTATCACTATCACTAATAAGTGAAATTTTTATAAACGGACTTAAAAAGTTTTTTAAAAGATGTAGATTAAAAGTTATTTAAATGTTTGAATGCAAATTATTGTTTAATGCCTTTTATGTTATGAACAGATTAATTATGCATTAGCTTATACATTTTCCACAATATTAGTTTACATGAACTCTCCTTAGGGATCGCGAGGCCTTGCAGTTGGTGAGAGGGCTTACGGGTCCCACCAGACTATAGTCCGAAATGGGTGAACTAGAGAAACTGTATCCGATCGGTGGGATCTAAACTAAGGAGCGGCCCTTCCAGGAGTTACTAGCAAAAAACTCTGGAATATTGAGAGCGCGAGTTCTCATGCTTCCGAAGCCAAGATGTGATCGATGTGTCAAGGGCTGCATGGCACCAAGGTTAACAAATCCTTGAACACCCCGGCCTGCCAAACTCAGCAGAGGCTCACCTCAACAGGCGGGGGTCACAAAGGAGGTGTCTGAACGGGGACTTCGGGATACCAGGTCGAATCCCATAGTATTAAGGCCTGCCCTCTGCATGCAGGGAAATGCATGCAGAGCTTTTCGTGGGACTTTTATGAACAAAGGCCAAAATAATTTTAAAAATAATGAGGTGCTGTCAAGCGTATGGATGCGATTTTGGTGCCTAAGGTTTGTTCCAGGGATGGAGATTCTAATTCACCACTGCCAGAAGTACAAAATTGCTCTTCTGTTAGGATATGATGCGAACTCTCACCATATGGTGTGGGGGAGCACGAATATCAATGACAGAGGAAGGTATTTAATTAAGTACCTAGCGGGCACTGATATCGAAATTCTGAATCAATGTGATACTCCCACATTCCAGATCAAAAACAGAAGTGAGTTTCTCGATTTGACTTTATGCTCGGAACGGCTGAGGAGTAGGGTAGCAGATAGGAGAGTCTCTGACGAGGAGTCTCTCTAGGACTACAAATATATCCTGTTTCAGCTAAACCTAGGTAAACCAGTGGTTTCAAAAGTCAGAAACCCTAGAAATACGCTCTGGGACTCATATAAAGAGGAACTTAGAGAAAGGCCAGTGGAATTTCCCACAAACTATGGCAGTATTGATGAGTTAGAGCACGCCACGGATTTTTTGCGAAAGGCTCTGACTACATCGTATGCAAACAATTGTCTCACAAGCACAGTTAAGTCTAGGAAAGGAGCAGAATGGTGGAATACGCACCTGGAGAAGCTTCGCAAAAAGGCAAGAGCGTTGTGCAATAGGGCAAACAGAACCAAGTTACCTTCAGGCTGGGACATCTATAAGATGACTCAGTATGATTACAACACAAATATAAGGAGATATAAGCAGGAATACTGGAGGGGCTTTTGTGAGGAATCGAAGGATATTCCAGAAACAGCAAGTTTTCACAAAATTCTAGCGAAAACCCCGGAAGATCGCCATGGGCTTATAAGGCTCGAAAATAGCGAGTTTGCCAAAGACGAAGAAGCAGCGCTGAACCGTCTGATGAAAGTTCACTTCCCGGGTTTTCAGCAAATTCAAACCGACCTAGAGGAGGGAAACTGGGGCCAAGAGTTGAGGAGGGCCGACTAGAGTTTTGCCCAGTGCTTTTACAAAAAGGCCTGGAATTTGCCATCTCTCTTCTGACGAAGCTATTTAGGGCAACTATCGCCCTAAAACATATGCCATCGGCATGAAAGGATGCTAGAGTGGCCTTTATTCCCAAACCCGGGAGGGAAGGTTACACTGCTGCAAAGGACTTTAGACCGATCAGCCTGACGTATTCTATTTTAAGAGCAACAGTTGGAACAAAAAAGGTATGCTGTGGGGACGTTCTTGGATATAGAGGGTGCCTTCAGTAATACCCGTCCAGAAGTCATCTGTCGGGAGGGCTTGAGGTTTGTTGTACCAATCCAGCTGGTCAGCTGGATAGGAAGTATGTTACGCCAGAGAAGACTCGAAACTAGATGGGGTGAAGATCTAGTTAAAGGAGTAGCGCCACGGGGGTGTCCACAGATGGAGTATCCTGTCGCCCCTCCTGTGATGTATAGTAGTGGATGGTCTCCTGCGTAGGCTTAATGAAGAGGGGTATTATACTCAGGGATCTACGGATAACTTTGAAACCCTAGTTAAGGGGACTCATCTGGAAACCTTGATGGGCCTTACAAGGTCGACGCTGCGCATCGTGGAGCTCTGGTACGATAGCTCAGGGCTATCGGTGAATCCGGAAAAGACCAAAATGGTCGTTTTCACGAAGAATTTCAAGATTTCGAAGGTTAACACTCCTGTTTTCTGTAGCGGGAGGCTGACGTTCTCAGACGCGGTTAAGTATCTGGGAGTCATCCTAGATAGCAGACTGAGCTAGGCAAAGCACCTGTAGACCCATTGCAGGAAATTCGTCATGACTTTCTGGATGTATAGGAGAGCTGTTGGGTTGATGTTAGGGAATAGGGCCCGAAATGCTTGCATTGCTCTACTCCGCGGTTCTTAAACTGAGGCTCCTTCATGCGGCTGTGGTCTAGTGGCCACGGGCAGAACTCAAAACGATGCAGGACAGGCTGCGACGATTGCAAACGCTAGCGTTTAGGAGTCTAACAGGAGCAATGAGGACTACGCCGACAGCAGCGATAGGCTTCATGCTCTGCGAAGAACCTCTTCACCTTGCAATAACTGCAAAAGCGGCACACGCGATGGGCCGCCAGGTGAAAGTAAACAGATGGACTCGGGGGACTAAACATACTTAGCTCCTGAGTGACATCAGCTCACTGCCGATTCTTGAGATGATACAGGATAGAATAACAAAACGTTTTGACTTTATCAGTACTTTCCGCGTCTACATCCCAAGTAGATGTGCGTGGAAAGAAAATGGTAACTCACTCTTCCAAGGGGAAATATGGTATACGGATGGCTCAAGGGGGGAGGGAGGGATAGGCGCGGGAATTTATGACAGTGCGAGGAGGAGAGAAATGATAGTCCCGCTTGGGAGACATGCTATTGTCTTTCAGGCGGAGGTCCTTGCCGTTCTTCGAAGTGCTGAGATATTATTAGAGGAAAACGCGGCTGGGAGACAAGTTACGATCTGTTCGGACAGTCAAGCGACAATAACTGGAGTGGGAAAACCAGATATAACATCTGAACTGGTTTGGGAATGCAAAAAGGCATTAAACCGACTTGCAGAAAAGAATAAAGTAGCTCTCATATGGGTCCCTGGCCATACAAGGATCAAAGGCAACGAGAAAGTGGATCAGCTGGCAAGAAGCGGTGCGGCAGGTGAATACATAGGGCCGAAAACGGTACTGGGCTTAGCGTCTTGCTGCATCGGTCTTGCCATAAAAAGCTTGATCTGCACTAAGCACTGAGAATACTGGGAGCAGGTCTGGGTTTGCCGACAGGCGAATTCTATCCTGGGCTATACGTGCAGAATGGACAGAGCCAGGGAAATCTTGGGCTTGCCAAAGAAAAGCGTAAGGACAGTGGTTCAGATGCTCACTGGGCACAACCACTTAAACTACCATATGCACAAAATGGGGCATAAGCCCACTACGGAGTGCAGGAGATGTGGCAGGGATGATAAAACATCCTTGCACGTAATATGCCATTGCTCAGCGTTGGCAAGGCTTAGGCATCAAACCCTTGGGTCCTATTTTATGGAACCTGAGGAAGCTACAATGCTATCGGTGACTGACTTGCTGGGCTTCTTTAAGAGGTCTGGGGTAAACTACTGATAGCGACAGCTAAGGGTGTGGCACAATAGGCTTTATACCTTGAGCGCCAGGGGAGCTCCATAGGGGGCTCCCTGCCCGCATTACAAGCAACTAACTAATTTACATAAAGATTATATATTAATTTTTTTAAACTGAGTGCATACACCGAGAATCAACTTGAAGTTTGTGTGATTGAATATTTGCTGTAATTTGTATAATAAAAGTTTATTTGTATTTAAAATACTTATATTTGAGTCAGGTCATTTTCCAAATGTATATGATGTTGCCAAATGAGTCCCTGAATACAATTTTCAAAATTATGCCTACATATGTTTTAATTTTTTTGAACATAGTTTAAAATATTATTATCAATAAAAATTTTCATACAAATATAAAGTAATATTTAATAGAATGATTCAATGTTTTTATGTTCTAAAATGATCATTTAATTATTATTAGATGTAGCCTTTTTAAAAATATTAAATTACGCAAGGATTACATTTTAAATGCTTCTAACTAGGTTAAATTGTTTGATTATTGACTTCATGGATATGTAAATGAATTTCGCTAGAATTTTCATAACAAAATTTTGTTTCTGCTTTAAATATCTTTATTATAATCAGTTATATTAATATTTTTTTTAAGGTTTGCGACTGTATGAAATGGTTACCTGAATTCTAATTTTAAAATTATACATATATGTATACCCCGTGTGAAAAAAGCCCCGCTGAGACCTCTTAGGGTGAGGGCCCTGGCGTGGGCCCGCATGAATGCTCCACGCATGGAAACGTTACGAGGGCCCCCGTCGAGGGCCCAGCTCGGTTGCCCTCACGGATAAACCATTCAAAATTGAAAGTCCGAAGGGTGAATATTTTTTCAACACCACAAATATTAAGGTTTCATGAGTTCAGACTTACAAACAATGCATTTCTGTCAAAAACTGAATAATACTTTTTGAAATTCGAACTCTCACAACATAGATGTTCCATAGGGGCCCCTGCAGGCGACCCAGCTCGGTTGCCCTCACGGATCAACGATTTAAATTTCAAAGTCCAAGGGGTGAATATTTTTTTGACGCCACAAATTGTATAGCTTCATAAGTTCAGACTCGCTAACAGCGAATTTCTGACAAAAATTCGATAACACTTTTTTGAAATTCGAACTCTGACAATATGCATGTTCCATAGAGGCCCCCGCTGGGGCCCAGCTCAATTTCCCTCACGGATCAACGATTAAAATTTCTAAGTCGTAAGGGTAAATACTTTATATCATAAAAAATGGACATAAAAAATACGTTTGAAAATAAAAAATTACATTTCTCATTATTGTAAAGTTTGAAAGTAGTCTACAACGTGAAAAAAAAAAAATATTACGCGAGGAAAAATGGTGATCGATTTAAACTATTTATTTAATAATTATTTTATTGATATTCCTGTTAACAGTTCGTGTATTTTACATTTAAAAACGTCGTATAATAATAAATAATTAGAAAAAGAGAGCTTCAAATTTGGTACTTTAACTTTTCTGAACTGTACCTTATGAGGATGGCTTTTTCGTTGAGTTTCAACTTGTCGGTTTAGCGCAGTGGTTAGCACTTCCGACAGTTAGGTGATAGATTTAGGAATAGATTAGGTAGGTTCGATGCCCCGTAGCGTTAGAAATTTTATTCGTTACGAAATTTAAAATCTTTTCAAATAGAAAGTAAAAATTATCCAGATATTTTAATTAAAATAATTGTTTAATGCTTTTCATGTTTTGAAATGATTGATTAGTTATTAATTGATTATATTACAAATTAAGTTTCCTAGCATAATTTTAGAAGCTTATTTATACATTCAAATATTTAAAAATAAATGGTTTTAATTAAAAATAATATACAATAAATATAATTTGATTGTTTCAATGAAAATAATTGTTGAATACTTTTTTTCAGAATATA
>NC_046662.1:106914159-106918219 GCF_010883055.1 Belonocnema kinseyi
CAACTGCACCTATAGATATCCTTGTGGCCTCAGCTAACTCACGCACTTTTAATCTTCTATCCTTCAACACCATATCGTGGATTTTATTGATGAATTCGGGAGCACTTGCTTCTACGGGCCTTCCTGAACGTGGTTCGTCACTTATTGATGCACGGCCACGCTTAAATTCATTTACCCAGTTATAAACCTTTGCTAAGGCAGGGGCAGATGTGCCATGAACTGAGTCCAATTCATTTTTTATCTCATATGGAGTTGAACCCTTTAAATGAAAATGTTTGATTACCGCTCTGAACTCGTTTTTTTTTCATTTTTCTTAACGAACAATTTTTTTTTCAATTGGTTATAAAAACACGTAAGCTCAGAAGATGTGGACTGTGACTGCACCATATATCTAGTCGGGAGTGGTCCTGACTGAAAACAGATGATTTGGAGCGATTCGCGCGCCATCTGTTGGTCATTCTAAGGACTTATTGAACTACCCTCGTACTTTATTGTACTTGAATATTTGCAACCTAGCGAAAAATCCCCAAGAAAATATTAATAAATTAAATAATTTATCAAAAATAAACTGTGGAGGAATTTCGACGGACGATTTTCACACGAATTACGTCTCCAATCCCTGCTACTTTATTGTACTTAAATATTCGCATCCTACCGAAAAAACCATAAGAAAAAAATAATAAATTAAATAATTTATAAAAATAAACAGTTTGTTTTCAATTAAAATCTTCAAAATTGTGAACGCAAATGCAATATAAAATTGATAAAAGTTTTGCAATAAGAAATTAAATTTAATAATAAAAATGAGAAAATTATAAAAAAATATCGGAATACCTTAGAGTCTGAAAAAGAGACAAAAAGTTCTTGATGAGAAATGAAACAGTCAAATCAGGTAACATAATCAGGTAAAGCAAGTAATTGATCAAATAAATTGAAGTAGACTTCTAAATTTAGATTAGAAAATATTTTGCTCAGCTTTGAAACACTTCAGTATCCCAATCGTATTCTCCAATGAAACTGTAAAGAATAGTTTTTTTTATTTTATAATCTCTAAACAATTAATTATTTTTTCTAAATCCGAACTACCTTTGTGGAGAAAATAGGGTTAAGTAAGCCAATAATAATTAATTCAATATAGGAATTAAAATCTCACCAAAATACCTTGTAACCCCAGTGGGCACACTTAGCTTAAAGTCGTAATAAAGACGTTCTAATCTAGTTCCATAAAGTATATCTTAAAGATGTTATCAGTACGGCTTAAGGATATCTTTACAAGATCCTATGGCTGGCATTTCGTCGTCTTAAGGATGTTTTGAAAGGATATCCAGGGGACAATGTCGTAAGGTTGTCCCTCGGACATCTTTAAAGTATCTTTAATAAGATTATCATTATTCGAAATCAACACAAATTCAAAGTATTTCTATATTTTTTTCTCAGAAGACTTGAATGCTTGAATGCTTAAATGCTCTGAAATATTACAAAAATCTTATCGATACTTAATTTTTTTAATTTATTTTTGAAAGTACAAATTTAAAAAAAATTCGACTATGAGATTTCTCTAAGTTTTATTGTGAAAATGTGAACGAAACCAAAAACATCTTCTAGAGTAAGTCCGAAACTGTTCTAAAAGTGGAAAAACTGTTTTATCATAAGTTTGTAAATTACGCGGAGATCAGGTAGATATATTTAAAGGTCCAGGTAGCTCGTTTAAATGTTTTAAAGGCAAACAGATAGGCTGAAATTGAAATAAGAATCCGATCATAAATAACAAGCAGAGAGGCTATATCAATAGAGTAGCCGACACTCAAGGGTCCTTTGTTAAGTCTTCCGATTAAAGTTTAGAAACAGATTTTTTTTAATTTCATAGTTAACAGACTAAAAAATAATAATTTGGAATCTACGGGTTTCGATAATTCCAGATATCTAACTTTTTTTTCTAAATGTTTCAAATTGGATTTAATACAACGATTCTCATAAATGGAATGGGATAAGTCAAAAAAGACATTTTTTAATACAACTAGAAAATTGTTTATTAGTATATAAGTTATAATTAGAAATAAGTATGATGAGAAAATTCATCAATTAAAAACAAAGTGTTAATAATTTGAAGACAAATTTTAAAAAAGAGAGTCGGGTTAGCCCGCCCGGTACGTGACGAATACAAAAGGAACATTATATTACCGTCGCATAACTCTTAAAAGAACGACTAAAAGGACCAAAATCTCTCAGACTATCTCAGAGACTGAATCATTCAAATCGAAACTTAAAATAGTCTCAAAGCGGCCAGCCTTTTTTCACTCAGAATACTCTGAGATTTCTATCGGTAGGGTGCGCGCGCACGCCGGCGAATTTCAGTTTGCGCATCTCATCGTAGTCGCACAACGACTTTTCGTCAGTATTGCACGTTGCTGCCAGGCCCAGGCTCGGTCAACTCAATAAGGGAAAATGGCGAAATTATGAACCTGGGCGCGGGGGGTTGAGAGGCAGCGAGGGGAGTCAAATTAATTCTCATGCCCATTGCAGATGGCGCAAATTAGTGTAAAACACGCTTGCGCGGAAAATTGCTTGTTGTCATTTGTTAGTGTCAGGTGCTGCCTGGTGCTGTCACTGCAAAATGATGCACATGTGACACTCAAAGAATAACATAATGGATCGCGAAAGTTGTACAGTGAGTGGCTTTGGTTCTAAAAAAGTGCACGATAAGGAAGTGATATAGTACACAAGTTTCCAACGCGACGTTCTGTAGGTTTGCAGTGGGTGGAGAACACGGGCAATGAAGTGCTACAGAAGTTACCGTATGAGACTGTAACCTTAAAACGGTTTTTCGTGTGCCAATATCACTTCAATCACTTACAATAAAAAAACAAAAGCAAAATTAACTAAATGAGAAACGTAAAATGAGAAATTGATTGCTAATTATCTTTAATTTCTTATTTTGCTTTTCTTGTTTCCTTAGTTTTGTCTTTATTCATCCTTTTTCCTTAAATTGTTTGACTAGTCAACACATTTTCAAAAATTTCGAAACCACCTTTTTTCCAGATTTGGAAATTCTATTTGCGGTTGTCCATAGGACTTTGAAACACGAAAAATTTATTTATATGACTTTTCAATAAAATCAAAATTGTTAGAGTTGTAGCATTTTAAAAATCTTAAAAACCAAACGAAAATTCACATTTTAAGCCAAACAACGCATGATATGAAAAACAGTCAGGAGTAAAGAAATGTTTCTTTCGGGGAGCCTTACAAACGATAATTAACATTTTAAGCCAAGCAACGCACGATATGAAAATAGACGGTAGAAAAAAATGTTGCATTTTTAAAGCCCTACAATAATATTCTGTTTCAACATTAACTTTCATACTATTAATGGCTCACATTATACTCACAATGTCGTAGGACATATAAAGACGTTTTTAGGACGGCTTTTTGATGTCCTGGTGCCCACAGGGAGGTCTTTTACTTTTTAGCGTGAAAAAATAATCATGTCTGTTTAAGGTCTCTTTGAGGCATCTTTAGGACTAGCCCTACGGATATCTTTGATCAACGTTAGGCCAGACATAGAACGTCTTTAGGACGTCCTAAAGTTCTCTTTATGAAGACCCTGAGACTTAGACCCCAATGTCCAAGAATGTCCCAGGACATTTAAAGACGTCCTAAGGACGTCTTTAGGATGCTCCGGTGCCCAATGGGAATTGTGTACTCGAACATGTGAACAAATATTAAAGTATAAAGTAATAATGCAAAAGATTAATTTTTTCGGTGAAAAATTGGTTTCAAAACTTCTTCGATCTAAACTGTATTTTAGCTACAAGTTTAGATTTTATAGAACTATTTTATGTTGTTCGTATACCCTACCTTTCAGTCGAGATTACGTCACCCCGGCCTTTAAATTTTATAGAACTTTGTAACTCATTTCGTTAAATAGTTCAACAAAATGTAAAACAAAGACGATTCATATTTTTTCCCTGTATCTTTAAAAAATAATTTTCAACGAAATTATGAGAGGTGCAGCTGAGTGCCATGCGTATGGTTGATTTACCCCAACTAAATTCTGTCTGAC
>NC_046662.1:106918319-106920483 GCF_010883055.1 Belonocnema kinseyi
TTTTCCCTGTATCTTTAAAAAATAATTTTCAACGAAATTATGAGAGGTGCAGCTGAGTGCCATGCGTATGGTTGATTTACCCCAACTAAATTCTGTCTGACGTAGCCATCTTATGTTTAGAAATATCTATTAGAACATATGACTGAAGCAGTAATATTGCTTCAATAATTATGGTATGGGTAAAATACGAAAACCGTATCGCTATAGCTGAGCGAGCAATACCTTATGGTTGGAATAACCAGAATTATGCGTGTATCGTCGAATTATTTCTTTCAGTGTAGGGCTTTCAAAAATCAAAGTTTTTCTTCTCTTGCGTTTTTTTCATATCATGCGTAGTTTGGCTTAAAATGTAAATTTTAGTTTGTTTTTTGAACTTTGAAAATGCTCTAACTCTGATAATTTGTTTTTTTTTTTAGAAAAAAGTCATAAGGATTAATTGATTGAGTTTCTGAGTATTATGAATAACCGTAGATAGGATTTTCTGACTCAGTGGGTCTCAAAACGTGGAAATTTGATGAAAACTGAAAAAGTGACATTTTACATAAAAGCAATACCTTCTCATTAGGATAAGAATTTCAATTGAAAACTCTTCAATCATAGACATTCATAATTTCCCTATCTTTTTTCTTGAATCTTTATTTGTTTCAAATACAACTGCTTGCGTCACAATGAATGTGCTCTTGGTCAGAATTGATTACATTTTTTGCTTCAAGATTCATATCTTGTGGTTTAATCTATTGCTTTTCATTCGAAAAATTAAAATATTACTCACAGAAAGATAATATGAAGCCATAGAATTATAAAATTAAATGGCACAATGTGTAGAGTTTACACTATGTTAAAATTTAATAAAAATTATTAATATTTTTCTAATCAATTTACAAGATAGAGTGTTTGCGAAATAAATCCATACTAATGAATTTTATTTTCAAACCTCCCTCACGCCCCCCTCCCCCATAGCACCCCCAAATATGATCCAAAAATAGAAAACTACATTTTTACGTTCATTATTGTTAATTTTTTGCAAATATCCGTCCTTTTTCATACAAATAATTACTAGTGGACAATTTGAATATTTCCCATTACTTTTTAAACAATTTTCAATTGCCTTAAATGGTATCCTATGCTGCGTGTGTTTGAATGATTACATAATTTTGATACACTTGTTTTAATGTTTAATAAATTTATATTCGTTTAAACAATCTAAATTTGCTCAATCAGTTTGTTTGCAATGACTAAATAGTCCATTACATGATTGTATAGTGTATACAAAGAATGGATGAACCACATTTTAATTTTTTAAGCAAATATAGTTTGTTTAAATAATTATTTCTCAAAAAATACTTTTGAAATCATATTTTTTGAGTTAAGCATAATATTCAATGATTTCAAGGACTAGTAGATTTTGCTAAAAGCAAAACTGTTTCAAAATTGTTTCACTGTTGCAAAATTGTTTCCTACATTTTTGGGATTAAATAATGCGTTAAATAATTTGCATTTGCTTCAACCATTGGAAATTGTTTAAAAAAACATGAAAATTTCCATACTATTCGGATCTAACAATTTCCAATTCATGGCGCATGATCTGTTTCAGGATTTTTGTCGTGGACTCTGAGAAGAGAGAGGAAACGTATATCCATCATTTGAACGGGCCATATTTCTAACTTCCTTGCATTTGCTTCTGTCTTTCGATAAAGACCACAATAAATCACCAGCCAATAATGATCGCCTCTTACAATCAACGTTAGACTGTTATTTTGCGACGATACTTTGAAGTTTAAACATCGTAAACCCACGATCGAGCCCAGGATATAGATTGAGTGCTTGTCATGCATCACTCAACTTTCCTATTGTTAGAAATTACAGCTAATTGAGAAAAATTAAAAATAATAAAAATATTAAGAAATTTAATTTTCATATTCTGCATTAGGTTCATTACATACCGACGAGACGATTAAGAAAAGATAGAAGAATATCGATTAATCTGTTCAATTTCTGTTGAGAGTTTTGGTAATTTTTCATAACATTACATAACATTATAAATATTATTATTAATTAATACATATATATTTAAAATTTTGTCATAAGGACAACCGCAGGATTTCGCCGGGAGCGGGTGCTAATCTGAAAAATTGCACCCGCTTCCAGCGAAATCGCGGTAAAA
>NC_046662.1:106920583-106921616 GCF_010883055.1 Belonocnema kinseyi
TTTCGATATTCACACATTAAAAAATTTTGTATTCAAAAAATTATTTTGAGAACAAAAACTATATTTTCACCAAAAAATATGGTCTCAGACAAAAAGTGTAGACGACAATTCAGTACAATTCAGCACAACTTTTATTTTTTTGAAAAAGCAAAATTTTGGTACTGGCCCTCATAAGTTTATTTGGTATTCTGGGTCCAATTTTGATTTTTTCGAAAAAAATTGTGAAGCAATTCAGCACAAGCCTAGCACAATTTAGCACAACTTTTTTTTGAAAAAACAAAATGGCGGTGCTAGCCCGAAAAAAGTTTTCTTTGAATTTTGGCTCCAATTCTGATTTTCTCGAAAAAAAATGTATGGCACAATTCAGCACAAACCTAGCACAATTCAGCACAGCTTTTATTTTTTTTAAATAAAAAATGGCGGTGCCAAATTCTTGGACATGCTCTCCAGACAAATATAAAAAAAATTCAAAATCAAACCCTAAAACACTGAAGATGTACCCCCAAAGAAAAATAAGAAATTTCGCCTAAAAAAAGTCGATGCTAAATTTGGGCTTCTTTCGTGTTTCACTAAACTTTAGGTCAAAGTCTTGAAAATAAACCCTTAAGGCGCATCCTCAGGCGTGAAAATTAGCCCATGTATTACTCTGACAAGCTTTCCTCCTACAATTCTGAATTGTGTGATTTCATATTTCAACCACAGAATATAAATTCCTAAATACAGGATTGACCAGAGAGTTTTTTTAGAAAAATGGCCTGGTTCTTGTTTTATTCCAATTAATTGAAAATTGATGCTTTTTGCGCCTGGGAAATAGCAAACCGCCACCATGAGTGTAATCATGGTGAACATAGTACTTGGGCCACTGCCTCGCTATGAAACAGCAGGTGGTCCAGAATGTTATTTCTTCGACGATATTTAAAGCATCGTGAACCCAGGATCGAGCTCAGGATTTAGATTGAGTGCCTGTCATGCCTTACTCAACTTTCCTATTGTTAGATATTACAGGCGTTTTAAAGAAATTAAAAATTTTCAA
>NC_046662.1:106921716-106924876 GCF_010883055.1 Belonocnema kinseyi
TGGCTGGGGAAGATGAGGTAGAAAAGGACCAGAAGAACAAGAGAGTTAGAATTAAAAGGAAAACACCAGAGAGAGAGAGGGGGTGGGGGGGTGGGAGGATGTTTGAAAAATTGGAAGCTCTCATTAAAGGATTTAGAGACGAAACAAGAAAGAGATTGGATGAAATGAATAGGGATATGAATAGGCAGGGAACCGATGTAAGGGGGGAAGTGAAAAATGTCAGAGATAAATGGGAAGAATGGGATAAACGTTGAAAGGAGGAGAAAGACAAGGTTTGGGGTAAGCTTGAGAGCATTGAGAATAGACAGAGAGAGGTTGACGAACAGAGATGTAGAGAAGTAAAACAGTTGGAAGAGCGGGTATCCAATCTAGAAATTAGGAATGAGCATATGGGGGAAAAACAGAAAATGAGGAAATAGTTCAAGGGAATGAAAAGAACGTCCGAAGTGAGAATAAAAGATAGAAGAAAAGATTCAGTGAGGTCGAAAGAAGATTAGAAGGGGAAGAAAGGGCAAAGAGGAAAAATAAAATAGTAGTCAAGAGATTAAAAGTGGAGAATGAAACAGGAGAAGTGGAAATAACAAATCTTTTTCGAGATATTAGAGTGCAGGTAAGGGTATAAGGAGTCAAGAGAATAGGAGGGACAAAGGAAGGAAAAGAAGGAATGTTTCTAGTAAAAGTGGGGAGTGTGGAGGAGAAAAAGAAAATTATGGAGAGAAAACAATTATTGAGAGGAAGAAGGGAAAGAATAGAAGAAGATCTGACATGGAGGGAGAGGAAAAGGAGATGGAAAATAGAGCAGAGGGCTTAAATAGAGAGGAAAAAGGGCCATATGGTATGGATAGGGAGGGACAGCTTATGGATAAATGGAGAGGAATGGTGCTGGGATGAAGAATTAGAAGAATTAAGGAAAAAAGGAAAAAGTCTTGAGAAAGGTAGGGGGAAGGGAGACGAAAAAGAGTCTACAAATAAATCAGAGCGGTTGCCAAGTGACAAGGGGAAACAATGTAAAGAGGAAAGAAGAGGGAGGGGAAGAGAGAAACGTGAAAATAGCTTTCTGGAATGTGTCAGGTTTGAAGAACAAGAACAAAGGATTCTGGAAGGAGTTAGAAAAGTGGGATGTGATTATGATGAGTGAAACTTGGGCAGATGAGAAGGACTGGAAGGGAATTAAAAAGATTTTACAGAAAGGTTATGTGTGGACAATGCAAGAAGCAAGAAAGGAACACGTTAAAGGGAGAGGGATGGGCGGCATGGTGTCAGGGGTGAAAAAAGAATTAGCAGTAAAAGGGAGAAAAGATGGGAACATTGAGGAAAAGGATGGAACAATGATAAGAAAAATTATAATAGGGAAAGTAGAAATAGCAGTGGTATGTGTATACAGAAGAAAAGAGGAAGAGGAAGGCTGGAGAGTAATAAGGAGGTGGATGGAGGAAAAGAAGGAAGAATTGGTTTTAATAGGGGGGGGGGGGGCTTAAATGCATGGACTGGCGAACAAGGGGGAGGGTTATGGGATGAAGAAAAGGAGGCATTTATAAGGAACTCCAAACATAGAGAGACGGACAGGGAGGGGAGGAAGTTACTAGACATGATAGGAGAAACAGGATGGTTTATATACAATGGCAATATGATAGGAGATCAGGAAGGGGAGATCACATTTATAGGAAAGGGAGCAACAGTAATAGACTACATTTTGGCTGAAGAAAGAATGCGGCATATGATAGGGAGTATGAAGGTAGGGAATGAGATAGGGTCCGAGCACTTCCCGGTCATAGTTACACTAAGAAGAGGCGTCAGTAAGCGCGGCAGAGGGAGAAAGGAAAAAGGGTGGGAACGAAACACGAAAATGGGAATCTGGGGGGTAGATAAATTAAACGAGTTTAAACAAAAGATGGAAAAGGAGAAGGTTAGGTATGAAAAAGAGGAGGGGATAGACTCGTTAGTTGGTGGTTGAAGGGGTCCATTGAAAAGGTAAACGATGAGCTGGGTACTAATGAAGAAAGAGTGGGGAGAAAGAGAGGCTGGTGGGACGAGGAATGCTGGGAGAGTAAAGAGAGAATAAAAGAGTGTGTGAGCAAATGGAGAAGAGGGGAAATGGAGAAGGAGGAGTATAACAGGAGGAAAAAAGAACATGAGAAGATGCTGGAAATAAAAAGACAGAGGGGAAAGGAAGAATATAAAGCAGAGGTAGAAAAAGCGATCAAAGAAGGTAGGGTGTGGGATGTGATAAATACGGATAGAGGGGAGAGGAAGGGCTTTAACGAAGAAATAGAAATGGAGGAATGGACGGATTATTTTAAGGGTCTATTAGGGGGAGAGAAAAATAAGATCAAAGGGGAAAAGTGTAGGATAGTCCAAGGAGAAATCGAGGAAGGGAACGAGACAACAAGAAAAGAAGTGTATGAAGCAATAAATAGGTTAAAAAGAAACAAGGCGACGGAAGAAGATGGGATGGAGAACGAAGCGATGAAGTTTGGAGGAGAAGGGATTAGGGATGGGATGTGAAAGATCTGCAACAAGATATGGAAAGGGGAAGGTAGGCCGGAAGAGTGGACGACGGGACTGGTGGTACCGCTTGTCAAGAAAGGGGAAGGAAAGAAGGTAGAGGAATACAGAGGGATCACTCTCATGTCAGTCGTCTATAAAATATATGCAGAAATCTTAAGAAATAGGTTGGAGAGTCAGGTAGAACAAAAAGAAAGTATCCCACATAATCAGACGGGATTTCGAGAAGGAATGGGAACTATAGACAACATCTACGTACTTAACTATTTAGTTAACAGAAATTTGGGGAGAAAGAAAGGGAGACTAGTCGCTTTGTTCGTAGATTTCAAAGCAGCATTTGACTCAGTGAATAAAAAAGTACTATGGCAAGCAATGAAAGAGAGGGGTGTAGAGGAAAAGTTAGTGGAGAGGATAAAGGAAATTTTTACTGAAACCAGGATTAGGGTGAAAATAGGAAAGAAAAAAGGGCAGGTTTCCTGGACAAGCCGAGGTCTAAGGCAAGGGTGCCCTTTGAGTCCGTTACTATTTAGCATCCTATTGGCAGACTTAGAGGAGAAGCTAAAGGAGAAAGGGAAAAGAGGAACGGTTTTGGGTAATAGCAAACTATACTCTCTAGCATACGCGGACGATGTAGTTCTATTAGCAGATGATGAGA
>NC_046662.1:106924976-106926130 GCF_010883055.1 Belonocnema kinseyi
GTAATAATATCTGTGTTTATCACTGGATGGACACGCTGAAAACTTAAGAGTACCCTTGAAAATTGTCACCTGTCTAAATTGCCCGCACTTCTGCAAGGATCTGCGTGCACTTTTTCCTTTACCTTCCCATATACTCATGGAAAACACAATACACACGGGAAACCACTTTCACTTAAGCGATATCTGGGCTTAGAAATACCAAGCAAATAGAATCCAAATTGGGACATCACACTAACAAAAAGATTCGAAACGGGCAAAACATTAAAAAAAAAAAAAAAGAAACAGGGAAAGTACCAAAGTTTACGGGATAAAGTAAATTCACAGAGAAAAACTCTATCATTACAAAAAAAAGACTAAAGCCCCCAACGAATTCAGACAACTTGAGGAGCGTCCATTAAACACGACCGCGCACGCTGACAGCGCAGGCGAAACTCCGATGTAAGGTGTATTTATACGCCTATTGTATGCAAACGGAAAATGTATCTTCCTCTCATTCTACCATGTGACGATGCCAAGCATTTATCGCACTCTAGGTTCTTCTCTGTTTTTTCGTTAGGTGGAAAATCTAGAGTGAGATAAATGTATGGCATCGTCACATTGTAATGTGAGAGGAAGATTTAGTTCCGTCTGCATACAACAGTCGTGTAAATATACCATTATGATTCGCCGATTATTTTACTTCTGTTGACGGTAAATTAAATTGACCTACATCGTATAGAGTCTGAAAAAGCAGGTCTGTTAAGTTAGCGTGGCCACTTTATCATATTAAGTTTTTGAACATCGCATAATTTAATGCTAATTTTATACCGCATTAAAAAGTGTTGAGCTTTTTCATTTGTTGAAAAAACTTGTGGACGTGCTGGGTTAACGTTAATCTAGCACGACAACACATGAAATAATGCGAAATTTTTATTTTTCAATATTTCATTATTCAGTGCTAATTTTGTGCTTTTAACTTTTTTAGTAAAAAATACTAGTTTCCTTTGGCCCAACGATCAGCTGGCACGGCTACACATGAAACAATGTAAAATTCTTATTTTTTAATATTGCATAATTTAGTGCTAATTTTGTGCTAACTTTGTACTTCATTTAAAAATGTTGTGCTTTTTAATTTTTGGGAAAAATACTACTGGTTTCCTTTGGCCGAACGTTAA
>NC_046662.1:106926230-106929109 GCF_010883055.1 Belonocnema kinseyi
ATTTAGTGCTAATTTTGTGCTAACTTTGTACTTCATTTAAAAATGTTGTGCTTTTTAATTTTTGGGAAAAATACTACTGGTTTCCTTTGGCCGAACGTTAAGCTAGCACGGACACACATGAAATAATGGAAAATTCTCATTTTTTATATTGCATAACATAGTGCTAATTTTGTGCTAACTTTGTACCAAATTAAAAAAATGTTGACTTTTTAATTTTTTGGAAAAAACTACTAGTTTCTTTTAGCCGAATGTTAAGCTGGCACTACCACACATGAAATAATGCAAAGTTTCCTTTTTTGATATTGCATAATTTAGTGCTAATTTAGTGCTAATTTTTTGCTAATTTTGTTCTTATTTTGTACTGTATTAAAAAATGTTGTGCTTTTTAATTTTTTGGAAAAAAATACTAGATTCCTTTGGCCGAACGTTAAGTTGACATGAAAACCGTAAAAAACATGAAATACTGCAAAAATGCAGTGTTCAATATCACATAATTTGGTGATAAATTATTACTGTTAAGTCACATTAACAAGAATGTTCGAAAAACAAACCCTGTGACCGAAAAAATACCCCCAGGAGAAAAGTGTGCACTTGATGTGAAAGTAAGTACGACAAAGTTTTGGTTTAATGTTGAGCTCTCCAGATGTCCAAGAAGTTGGCACCACCATTTTTTATTTTTTAACAAATAAAAGATGTGCTGAATTGTGCTAGGTTTCTTCTGAATTGTGCTGTACATTTTTTTTCGAAAAAAGTAAAATTGGAGCCAAAATTCAAAGCCAACTTTTTTCAGGCTAGCAACGCCTTTTCATTTTTTCAAACAAATAAAAGTTGTGCTTAGTTGTGCTCAGCCTGTGCTCAATTGTGCCGCAAACTTTTTTTTGTGAAAAATCAAAATTTCAACTAAAATTTACTAAAACAACTTTTTTGAGACAAAATAATTATATTGCAACACACTCTTTATCTTTGACCATATTTTTTGGTGAAAATATAGTTATTTTTCTCAAAATAATTTTTTGAATCCAAAACTTTTCCAAGTGTGAATATCGAAAATCTAAAAATTATCTGAACTTGATCCTAAATATTTAATATCTTTAAAAATATAATAATAAATTTAAATTATATATATCATGAAGATAATATTTTTAAACTGGAGATAATACATTAAAGATATTGTTTATCATAATAACATTTTATGCATGCAAAAATTAATAATACCTATGCTTAGTTAAATAATTAACTTTAAACTATAATGCCAAATTAAACAATTTTAAAAGCATAATTCAAATGCTATACTAATAAAGAATTAGCAGCAGAAAATCAAAGAATTTAACAACTTAATCGTTGAACTCCTTTCTTAAAAATTCGTTTTTTTGTTTTGTTTAAGCTTATCATTTTAGTTGAAAATTCATGCCTGAAAATTTAACTATTTTATTTTTGGTTTAAAACTGATCTTTTCAAGTATAACATTCTTCGAGGTAGCTAGGTAAAAAATCATATATATTATGTTGAAATTCCACATTTAAATCTCCCAGACATAAATTTCCTACAAAAGCAAGTGACATATTGTTGAAATCGAACAAAAATTTACATTTCAAATATAATATTTTTGAATTGCCGATTTCAAAATTAAAACATTTTTAGTTTTATTGTTTTAGCCTTCATTAGGACAAAGGTGCTCCCCGCTGAAAAGACTCGACACAGCGCTTTCGCTCAGTCAGCGAAGTGAGGGGAAGTCGAGTGGGAAGGGTAAGACGAAAAGAATTACTGCGATCAAATGAATAGTACCCAGATTATAGTATAGTAGTCCAAAAATGCTTCAAAAATTTGTTTGGAATTTTGATGCTTATCGCCCCCAAAATAAGGGAAAACGGTTTTGTAAATTTTATTTAGAACCTTGAATTATTATTTTATCAAATTGAAACTAATGTTCTTATCTTAATCAGCCATGAAATACGAGTCTAAACTTTCTTTTTGATATCACCCTCATAAATCTGTTTTTCAGGGTCCAAAAAAGTTATGACTGTAAAATTGGGTTGTTGCAAATTTCTGGCGCTCATTATCATCTTTTCTTGCGTTGTTTTAAATAAAAATTGTTTCCCATACACTATTGTTATTTTCTCCTAAAATGGCCTTAGAAATTTGATGTTTTTATAATTTTTTCAATTTATTTTCCACTTTTTAATTAGTTGCGAGGGAATTATTAATTATATTTATCAGTAATAATTGTTTAAACAATTTATTAGTACTTCTGATTATATTCTCTCTGAGCAATGCTAAAAAGTTGATTTTTTTTTCTAAAAAATTTCACCTTTCTTATAATTTTCAATTAGAGTTTAAGAAATATAGAAAAATTTGAAATTAAATAATTATTTTGAGGAAAAACAACTAGTTTTTCACCAAAAAAAATATACCACAGGGAAAAGTGTGTAGGAGAATTATTGTTTTAGACGCCTAGCACAACTCGGCACAGCTTACAGACTTTCGATGTTTGCATTTTCCGAAATTTTAGATTCAAAAAATTATTTTCAGAAAAATAAGTATTTTACCAAAAAATATAGATCTGAGGAAAACGTGTATAGGTGAATAAATGTTTAAGAAGTCTAGCAAATCCCCGCACAAATGTTAGATTGTAAAATTTCCCATTTTAAAAAATTGCGGATTTACAAGTTATTTTAAGGAAAAAACTGGTATTTTAACAAGAATACAGACCTGAGTAAAATAATGTATAGGACAATAATTTCTTTAGACGCCTAGCAAAAACCAGCACATTTTGTAGGTTTTCGATATTCACACATTAAAAAATTTTGTATTCAAAAAATTATTTTGAGAACAAAAACTATATTTTCACCAAAAAATATGGTCTCAGACAAAAAGTGTAG
>NC_046662.1:106929209-106930260 GCF_010883055.1 Belonocnema kinseyi
GATCCTTGCAGAAGTGCGGGCAATTTAGACAGGTGACAATTTTCAAGGGTACTCTTAAGTTTTCAGCGTGTCCATCCAGTGATAAACACAGATATTATTACAAAGTGTCTACTACTATTTAGGTAATCAAAATGTGAATAGACGCACTGCCTACCACAGTGGAAGAGAGATTGGAGAAATTAATGTCCTCAATCAACACATTGACACTTTCTCATAACTAGTTGCTTGCTGAGGTTCACGGTTCAACACAAATGCTCGAGGCAATAAATACCAATATTATGAATTTGATAATAGGATGAAGAAAGCAGAAAGAAAGCTCTTTTATCTCAGCAATCAATTACGATCCAAAAATATTATACTCTTTAAACTCGATGATACCGACAAGATAAATAAAGACCTTTTAACCAACACCCAAAAAATCTTCACCGAAGTGGGCCTTGTGAGATCTACCATTGCCTCACTGATTATACACTATGTTACATGGGCCTTTGTCCCATTGCTATATTTAAACTAGCCCTTAAGCGAGCCCTCTGCATGTAACTCCTAAGCTCGGGGTGTTAGTTCTACTCCCCCCCTGTCTTAGAAATAAAGTGCTCAAACTCTATTCCATGTGTTTAGTTCTACGGTGCCAAAACCCCCGGAATACAATAATAAATTATTATTAATTAAGTGATTGGTGTAAGTGGAAGATCGTAAGTGATTGTGTTTTAATAGAGAAATTCTATTATGAAACCCCACGCCGTCACATTTTTGGCGATCCTGCCAGGATCCCACTGACCTTACGAGATCTGTGCTAGGTTCAAAAGAAGCCCTGGAACTTCAAGACGTCCAAGCCTTCAGGAATTGAACGGTCGTAATAATATAAAGCACTATTTTTTCATTTCATTTTTGGCCATATATTCGCCATCAAAATTTAATTTGACCGCGAATAAGCACCAGGGCAAACCAACGATTAGGGTGAACGAAGTAACTCTAGGAGGTAGACCACCGCTGAAAACCTACAAAATGCAATCACTGTAAGTAATAGCAACATAGACGAAGAATATTTAAT
>NC_046662.1:106930360-106933775 GCF_010883055.1 Belonocnema kinseyi
CATTTTAGTGGTAACCCTTTCACAAATATTCCTATAATGGCTGACCCTATCAATGTTCCTTCAAATACCGAGCAACTTCCTCCATCCGAGATCCTTAATAAAATTTTAGCAAAACTGGAGATAATCGAACAAAATCAGTCCATTATGGAAGAGAAACAGTGAAAATAAAAAAAAGGCAGAAGATATAGAAAAACTTGCTCAGCACAGTAATATGCTCGAAACTGAAGACGAGACGCACGATGAGGATAGACACAGGGACTCGTCACGGCACTTTCCTGTGCATTTTCCTCCAGAAAGGACTTCGCTTTACATTCCTGCACAGCAGCCAAACGCAGTGTCCTCTACGCCACACGAACAAAGACCGATTCATCCGTTGTCCCTCACGAGACCACCACGCGAACAGATCTCGGCAGACAATCGCGTCACCCAAAATCTGGAAAACGGCACACAGGTCCATCCGCCGTCCTTCACAAGACCAACGCGTGAATACATTCCGTTACATAGTCGTATTGTCCAAGATCCAGAAAATGATTCGACGCCTGCTCAGGACATAATCAGGACTATAGAACCTTTAAAAGGGCGCGACGATAGTAGTGTAGAAGACTTTATCAAAAGTTTAAAGAGAGCCCAAAAGCGATGTAATCAATCCAATTTATTGCTAGATTTCATTATTGCGGAAAAAATAATCGAAAATGCAAAAAGGACTATTAGATTTACTAACATCAGTAATTATGATGAATTTTATGCAGCTTTAAGACCCAATTTAGGTACCAATAGGTCCGTCGATTTAGCGCGATCAAAATTAGATAATGTGAAACAGAAAGCTACCAAAAACGTATAAGGTTATAATCAGAGATTTTGGCAACACCTAAATGAATTGCAATATGCTCTACAAGCAGAACACTCGAATGCCACGGAAAGAAAAATAGCGTTGAAAATCAAGGAAAGGTCGGCTATTAAAAAATATATCATGAATCTGCGGAAGAAATAGGAATTCAAGCCCGACCCCTAAAACTCACGAGTCTGAATGAGACACAGCAGGAAGCCCTCGAAGTAGAAGTACGTTTTAGAGAAAAGCAGCAGTCGAGAATAAGCACTATACTTGCGACGGGCAGGAGATCCCCTCAACATGCCCTACCGAAATCTTTTCCTCAGCCGACTGGTATTTTGAAGAATAAACCCCCAAACCATTATATGCCACTAGCCGATAGAATGAAACTATTATGTAACTTTTGTAAGTCACCCGGTCACACCGAAAACCAGTGCTACTGGAAGAAAAATTTGCAGTTAGGCAAAAACCGCGATCGTCTACCACAAAGAGTGAACTGCACGTACGAAAAAGAACGGAGGAGGAAAAAGATTACAAGGAAACTCAAGAAGCGGAGGAAAAGATACAGGCCTGCGAGATCGAGTATCAGTCATATCTGGAGGACTGTTTTCAATACGAGCAGACTTGCACGGATTACGACGAGAGGGAAAATTATTAATCGACAGTGGATCATCGATTAATTTGATTAAAGAAAACCCTGTGCATACGAAACACCCCACTGAAAATTGCAATAAAGAATTTTACATGGGAAACAATATGCATTTATCTACACGGGTAATTAATTGTAAATACCTTAATAAAGACCATCTTTTTATATAGTGCCGGAGGAGTTTCCTATACCTGAAGATAGAATACTCGGAACACCATTTCTATACACGTATGATTTTAATCTATCCAACAGGTATTTAGAACTGCATGGACACAATCATGATCTGATTGACAATGGCATATTCATCCCTGAGTCGAGTGTCAAACATGTAAAAATCGAAATCATTAGGAAAAATGGGCACGTGATTATAGAAGAAAATCCATACTTTAAGGCTTCGATCTACCGAATCACGGCAGGGCAAATCCAAGTACCTATTCCGAATCATTCAGATAAAACTATAGTAATACAAACAAGCGAAATCAAATATAATTACATTAAAATTCAGAAACCAGAGGAAAGAATTCAATACATAATGTCAGAAGAGTACTGCAAACGAATTTCATTACTACGGGAAAATTCTAAACTTTCCCAAATCGAAGAAGAGCCCAGATTATCGATAGAAAACATCATTGTACATTATCATGATGTTTTCTCGCTTCCAGGAGATCCATTACAATTCTCCATTATGGGTTGTACCGAAAAGGCGAATGCTTCAGGTAAGAAGAAGTAGAGAATTGTAGTGGATTTCCGCAAGTTTAACGAAAAGACAGATCAAGATGCGTACCCACTCCCAGTTATTGCTGAAATTTTTGATTAGTTGGGATAGGCGAAATTGTTTTCAGCCTTTGATCTGACATCCGGATTCCACCAGATACCCATGGGAGAAAACTCGAAGAAGTACACAGCTTTCTCTACATCAGAAGGACAATTTGAATTCGAACGTATGCCATTTAGGTTGAAGAACGCCCCTGCCACCTTCCAACGCATGATGGATACTGCGTTCAAAGGAATGATTGGTCAGATCTGTTTCGTGTACCATGATGATATTGTGGTTTTTAGATCCACATCACAGAAAAATAATCAGAATTTAGTCACCATATTTGAAAGGCTGCGTCAGACTGGACTCAGACTACACCCCGATAAAAGTGAGTATTTGAGACCCGAACTAGAGTACTTGGGACATGTTATCACCAAAGATGGAGTTACACCTAATCCCAAAAAACTTGAGGCTGTCAAGAATTTCAAGAGACCCAGTAACGCCACGGAATTAAAATCCTTTTTAGGACTTGCAGCTTATCACCGGAAGTTCCTTAAAGACTTTTCCAGTAAGGCAAACCTCTGACGGAACTAATAAAAAGCAAAGTTAACTTTATTTGGACGCAAGACTGTGAAAAAGCCTTCCAGATTCTAAAAAAAGAATTATGTTCCTCTCCCGTCTTGCGGTATCCTGATTACAAGAAAGAGTTCACATTAACTACGGATGCTTCAAATAAGGCTCTAGGTGCGGTTTTGTCACAAGACGGACATCCAGTCTGTTATATCTCCAGGGTACTTAATAAGGCTGAAGAAAATTACAATACTACTGAAAAAGAGCTTTTAGCCATCGTATGGGCAGTGAAGCGCCTGATACAGCACTTGTATGGACGCAAGTTCAAAATTCGAACAGATCGTCAGGCCCTGACTTGGCTCTTTAAAGTTAAAGACCCTTTTTCGAAACTACTCAGGTGGAGACATAACCGCGAGCAATATGTCCATGTGATTGAGTACTGCAAATAGTCGGAGAACCGAGGCCGTTTTTAGTGAGTTATTAGGTAACGATTCTGCTACTATTTTTCTGATTGTTGAGAATATACTGATCACGAAATGTGGCTTCTCCAGGGGTAGTCCCGGGGTGAAGGTGTTTATTTACTAATTCGAAGTTGTAAAAAAGAATGATT
>NC_046662.1:106933875-106935489 GCF_010883055.1 Belonocnema kinseyi
CAACAATTTTGTTGAAGATTCTTTTTTTTTCTTGTTCAATTAAATTTTTTATCACAGTTTTTATCTGGAAATCGAACTATTCAATTTTTGGTTGAAATTTTATCCTGTAAATTGTATGAGTTAAAACACCAACTATTTGATAGAAAATTAATTTATTTGTTTTCGATTATGACTTTCTTAATTGAAAGAATTTCTAAATAAAATTTTTTAAATGGAATATAAGGTATTAGAAATGTAAAAATAATTTATTTTAGAATGACTTAAAACATTATTTCAGTCTAAAAAAGTTTTATTTTTAACCCCTTCAACTTGAAATTTTTTAATTAAAAAAAGAAAATTTCGTTAATTATTAGCAATATTTGACCGTTTATTTAAAACAATCCATTATAAACCACTATTAAAAACTATACATATTTGTACAGAATGCTTCGAAATAGAAAGCCTGGAATTGTTAAAATTGTAATGAGCTAAATTTTAACTTTGAACGCGACAATTTTAATTTAAAAAAAGATTCAAAATTAATTTAAAACTTGAAATTATTTCAAATGATTTGAAACACGATATAGATTTCTGCATTTTTATAAAAAAATTAAGCTTTTTGAGTATTTTAAAATATTTAAAAAGAATAAAAAAATTGTTGTGATTGGTAAGAAAATTGAAAATGATTTTTTAATTTGATTCTTTAATTTGTTTTTAATGCAACTTTTTTATTTTGCAGTTTCTTTTAATGTTGGAAAAAAAATCTAATTATCAAAATATATCAACTTTCAACCCAAAAGTTTAGTTTTTAATAAAATAAATTAATTTTGTATCAAAATATTGGTGTCTTAACTGTTTATGTTTAAATTATATAAAATGATTTTATTTATTTTTAGTTTGTTAGTGGCGAGGGGCACTTCTTTTTATTTTTGTATTCCCAAATTTTGTTGTTGGTCCTTTTCGGTGGTTTTTTATGCTTTTTAGGCTTTTTCCACCGAGCCAATATATTTATTTATATATACGGCTAAAAATTGTTGTTTTTCTATTATTACATAACCTTCCTTCCAATTGAGTAATTTAAGTTTTTAAAGTTTGTAGTTTATTAATGGATCAATTGCAGGTCCTGTACTCTACTAGTATAATTTTTTGACAATACACGTAAAAATGTATGTACTCACAACATTGCCAAAAGTTTTTTTCCGCAAAATTGGTAAAACACGTTTCGAAGTTTTATTTCTTTTTTCCTAACAAGTGTAAGTAAGATTTTTTAAATTTTAAATTCATAGTAGTAATAGTTACATGGCATAAATTTTAAAAACTTAACCAATTCCCAAAAAATTATATATTTTTATAAAGATTTTTCCTTCTATTTTGCAAACTAAATAATTACTACATCTGTTTAAGAAAACGATTAGGTGTGTTGTCAAGAAATTATCCACATATTTCTTTAAAGTGTTATTCTTTTAAACTATTGATATAAATATTTATAGATAGGTAACACACATAGATTTATAGTACAAATATTTTTCTTTTCAGTTTAAAGAATACCACACACTAAAGAAAAACTTGGACAATTTTTTGATTATTCACTTTATCATTTTTTAGTTATTAAAATTCAAATATTCACAACATTGT
>NC_046662.1:106935589-106958050 GCF_010883055.1 Belonocnema kinseyi
AGGTTTTTGGTTTGAGGCAGAAGGAGGAAACGAGCTGCAGGTGAGGAAAAGAATTGAATGTGCGAGTAAAGTAATGGGCCAAGTATGGGGTATAGGAAAGAGCAGGTTCAAGAACGATTGGAGAATGAGGGTCTGGTTGTTTGATGCGTTGGTGTGGGCGGTGTTGTGTTATGATGTGGGGATCTGGGGATGGAAGGAACATAGGAAAGTAGAGAGTATGCATGAGCGATTCCTGAGGTGGGTAATGGGGGTTAGCTGGAGTTTCCCAGGATATATGTTAAAAGAAGAGTTAGGAAGAGAAAATATGGTCACTAGACAAATTAAGAGAGCATGGAGGTTTGAAGAGAAGCTAAAAAGGGGAGAGGGAAGTAAAATTGCACAAGCATGTTTCGGTGAAATTCGGAGTAATGCAACGAGAGGTAATGTGGGAAATTCAAAATGGGAGGTAGAAAGGAGAAAAATGAGAAGGGTGTGTAATATTCGAGAAGGGGTTATAGAGTGGCAGGACATAGAGTTAGAGCTATTGGTTAAACAAAGAGAACAAAGATGGACAAAGATTATAGATTCGAGGTACAATAGATGGTATATGATGGTCAAAGGGTTAACGGAACCAGAATATCTAAAAAAATAAGAAAGGAAGAAAAATGGAGTAGGGTTGTACGGTTCAGAATGGAAGAAGGAGTGAGAGCATGCAGATATTGGATGAATGAAGAGAATTTATGCAGAGTATGTGGATACGAAATGGAGTCATGGGCACATGAATTAGAGAGATGTACAGGAGAGGAAGAGGGACAGTTGAGTGTGGATGCGTGTGTAAAATGGATCTTGGATGGTAGTGGACAGGGAGTGATGTGGATGAAGAAATTGGATGAAGTAAGGGAAAGCAAGGGAGTAGGGCAGAGACAAACGGGTGAACCTGAAAAGGGACAGTAAAAATCGAAAATTGTTTTCAATATCGTGGAAAATGCACTTTTTTTATGGTAAGAGGAAACGGATGCCCTTGAAGCTCGCTCAGTTTAGGAATTAATATCACTACTGTTACTATTGTTTATCCTACGTAATGCGAAAGAGTAGAATATAAGTAGTAGTTAAGTTAGACTTAGGTTAGACTAAGGATTTTGTTAAAAAGTAAACTTTTGGGTTGAAAATTGATATATATGTATATATATTGATACACATAAATTGATATAAATTGATATATTTTATTAATTAGATTTTCTTCCTAGATTAAAAAAGACTGGAAAATAAAAAAATTGCCTTAAAATCGTCCTGATTCTTTTTTTTTTCTAATTCTTAAAATATTTTCAAATACTTACTTAAAATTAATTTTCCAAATTAAAAAAATCATTTTCAATTTTCTTAGCAATCACGACAATTATTTTATTCTTTTTAGATATTATAAAATACTCAAAAAGCTTAATTTTTCTAAAAATCTGCAAAACTCTATTTCGTGTTTCAAATCATTTGAAATAATTTCAAGTTTTTAATTAATTTTAAATCTTTTTTCAAATAAAAATTGTAGCGGTCAAAGTTCAAATTTAGCTCATTAGAATTTTAACAATTCAAGGCTTTCTATTTCGAAGCATTCTGTTCAATTTAAAAAATTTTATTTAAAAATTCTTTCAATTAAAAAGAATCATAATGGAAAATTGTTAAATTTTCAAGGCAAAAGGTGAATTTTCGACCAAGAAGATTAATGTTCTATAAAAAAACGATTTTTCAACTTAACCAATATATACGATTAATTTTTAATTAATTCTATAATAGTTACAGTTTCAAATAAAGATAAATAAGTTTTAACAGGAAAAATTAATTTTCAACAAAGGTGTTAGGCAAAAAATATGAGTTTTCAATCAAAGATTTGAACTTTCAACCAAATAGTTTAATTTTTAAAATTTTCAGTTTCAGAAATGTATTTTCAGCGAAAGAGATGAACCTTCCAATAAAAATAATAAAACAATTTTAACAAATTAGTTAAACGTTAGATAGAAAAGAGGACTTTTTTACAAAATAACTACATTTTCAACAAAATAATTAATTTTTCAACCAAATAATTGAGTTTTTATCCAAACAAGATGAATTCCAAAATCGCCAATTTCTTTCATTTCTTTTCAATGCGGATCAAGATATAATTAAAACTATTATAATATAACATAATTATAAATTATCAATTATAATATTAGTATATATTTATGTATATATAATAGTATTAATATTTATATAATTTATACTTTATACTTGAAATAAAGTAACCTCAAAATCAACGCATACAAAGAGGCGCGCGAAGTATTCAAATCATGAGAATCGCCAGCATCGAAATCTGGAAATATTAAAATCCCAATCTCTTGATTTTATTTCAAAGCAGATAGAGATATAAATAGAACCGCCGAAGTGTCCAACCGGCAATCGTGCACCTTCGAGTTTTCAAATTCAAAAGAGGAGAAATAGATTGCGCGCGCAACCCAGTCTTCGTCTCCTACTATATTTACACGGACATAGCCCTGCATAGTATTGAAGCGAAACTCGTTTCAAATCTGGGATCACTGGAGTGGTCACTCTGCTCGCAGTATCAGGGCCGTCAACCGACGCACAATGACCAATGTCAAAACCGGGCAGTTAGCGATTTTCTGCCAGGATGTTATACCCGACATTTTGTTCTGCATCTTCGAATATATGTTTTGAATAATGAGTAGAATGTTATATAAAAAATTTGGGTTTTAGAAAATAACTTTAAAATGACATATTCTTTTACACCTCTAGATCGTTCTGCCGCCCTTCCGCACCGGCCTATTGTTCTGCCAATTGCACGAAACATTGTCTAATTGTCTTGACATTCAACAAAGAAAGAATAAGCTGTTACCCTATGGCTTACTTTATAATTTTTTTTTTACAACTTCGAATGAGTAATTAAATACCTTCTCCTCGGGACTACCCCTGGAGAAGCCACATTTGGTGATCAGTATATTCTCAACAATCAGGAAAATAGTGGCAGAATCGTTACCTAATAACTCGCCAAAAACGGTCTCGGCTCTTAGACTAAAAGGGAAAGATAATAACGCAGCAGATGCTTTGTCAAGAGTGCTACCAATTCGCAATAAAGAACTTGCAAAAGCAAAGAACCCGACCGCAGAAGAGACAGCAGCACCAATCGCCGAAACTACTAATGAAAGTTTAAGCGAGAGTGAACCTATAGACCTATCTATGGAACCAAATAGTCCTAAAGGTTCACACGTTAGCATTGAACCACCAATTATGAATGCCGTTGATGAAGAACTGAACATCTTACTTCACGAGAGATATATAGTATCAACTGGCAAAAGAATAAAACAGAACGCAAAGTAACGAAAGTTTAGAAAGAGCCCATGCGGTAGTAAAAGATCTTATGAAAACTGCAATAGAAGAAAATCAAAATAATTGGGACGACAATTTAAAGTTAATTACCATGGGTTACAATACGTCAGTACATGAGGGGACAGGATTTACACCGTTTGAATTAACGTTTGGACGTAAGGCTAATATTCCTGCCGTGTTACTAACTACCACAAGTTTAAAATACTCGGAGTTAGTCTCACTATGGAGAGAATGGAACAAGAAATACATCAGGAAAGCTAAACGAAAAATAGAGAAACAAAAACATAAATACAAGGAGATTTAAGACAAACCCATAGTTTTCCTCCAAACCATATTTGATATAGTAAATATGATCCTAACTTTTAATAATCGCAAAACGTATAAGCTAGATGCTGATTGGTTAGGCCCTGCCACAATAATCGAAATTGGAAACAGCAATAATTATACAATACTACTAGACAGTGAAAGATTGCAGGTTCAAGCCAATCAATTAAAACCATTTTACTACTAATTTGCAGATTGATGATAATGCTGCTCCTCATCCTATCTGCTGTCGGAAAGGTAATATTTACACTACTCAACGATACCACCATTTACGCAGAAGATATTGGTCATGCTAAACTCTATCATACCATGTGGCATCTATTCGTTTCTGTCGGTCCCTCGCGAACTGAGCAACGTTTCACCGACCTCTATAACGCCTATCAAAATGTCAACCAAATGTGCCAAGCCTGTATTGAGCAGTTTGAATTAATGATACTGAAAATTCAAATCGATCGTCTGGGCGTTAATAAAAGAATATTGAACCACTTCTTAGAAACTAGCCACACCAAAAGAGGAATTTTCAGTTTTGTAGGTAGCATCTCTAAAACTCTCTTTGGTACCTTGGAAGAAAAAGATTTGGAGTATATGATTAAAGAATTAGATAAACTTTATACAGGTAACAAAGTACTCGCCACAAACATATCAAATCAGACAAAAATTATTAAAACAAATCTAAACTCAGCTTCCCACGACGTTCAGGTACTCAGAGAACACAGTAAAGCAAACGTAGAACGTTTAAATAAAATGATTAACCAGAAAAACACTAATACTCAAAGTATAATTATAAATAACCAAATAACCATTTGCACATTATCATTGAAAGAGCTGAGCGCTGACATAAACCTTTTGATCGATTCAATAAATGATGGGAAGCATGGTATCATGTATCCTCAGATATTGACTCTAGGGACATTTCTAAATGGTTTACATGATTTTGAACAATACAACAACGTAAAATATCAGTTCCATGTAAAGAAGAGAATTTCCAGAATATTTGAGATATTTCTCAAGTCAGTTTAAGTATATTAAACAAACGCTTATTGTACTCGATTAAAGTTGCCCAACTTGAAAACGAAAGTTACCAAGTCCACCATCTGATCCCTATACCCAAAAAATTCAGAGTACATTCCTAGCAGTAATTCCCGAATATGATTATATCTTACTAAATGATCAGAGGATTTTATATGTACCTAGCTACGAGCAGACGATCAATAATTGTAAAAGACTGAACAAGATTTACGTATGAAAGAGATTGCAGGCTACACAGTTAATTTCCGAAAGCAATTCCTGTGAGAATTGAATTATTAGAAGTAGCATTACAAATCTTAGTCAAGAATACTGCCAGTTTTCCCCGCTTAGAATCAACGAAATTGTGTTTATACAGTTAAAGCAAGAGCATCCGTATACTCGTATTGTCATTCCCGAGAAACCAACAATTTTACATGTAATTTGTGAAACTTCTGATGAGCATTTTAATTTAGTATCATTTCAAAAAATAAATAGTACCATACGATAAAAACGGTCTCGGCTTGTTAAAAGAGGGACTCATACCTCTCTGAAAATAAGTAAAATCTGAAAATATTAGAGAATCCAGTCAAACCCTAGACGATATAGAAAATGTTTTTACTAAAATAAAAAATGCGGGTCAAACCAAAAATTGGACCGAAAGAATAAGCGATGTCCTAGAATACTTACGTTACGCCTGCATTGTGTTGGTTTCACAGTTTGATTTATATAAATGCAATATCCTAAAATTAATTCGAGGTTTGACTTTTAATACAATAAGCGCGAGAGAGATTAAGCTACGCACTCGTCCAAAAAAGTAATGTTTTGCGGGGTAGAAACAATCTACAAAGGGGGTGTGAGATGTATCGTTGTCTCACTGACTATACGCTATGTTAGATGGGCCTTTGTCCCAGTACTACCCTGAAACTAGCCCTTAAGCGAGCCCTCTGCATGTAACGTCTAGGCTCGGGGCGTTAATTCTACTCCGACCTTGTCTCAGAAATAAAGTGCTTAAACTTTATTACGCGTGTTTAGTTCTACGGTGCCCAAACCCCCGGAATACTATAATAAATTAATATTAATTAAGTGATTGGTGTAAGTGAAAGATCATAAGTGATTGTGTTTTAATAGAGAAATTCTATTGTGAAACCCCACGCCGTCACAGCCTACAGATTCCAGAGGTCGCAAATGATGATGCTTTCAGACTTGGCAAAATCAAGGGCAACCCCCCCCCCCATCATTATTAAATTTATCGCATCCAGATGGGTCAAGATTGTCTTCAGTAAAGTGATTGAATTTAAAAAATACTATCTTTCCATTGCTAATGATCGCTCGAAGGAGGAAAGAAAAGAAAGAAGAGCCTTGAATCTTGTTTTTGCAATTTATTTAAACGATTGTTGCAAACTAAATCAAAATTTTTCGAAGTCGTTGTCACAATTGTAATTCACTCAAAGGATTATAGAAAATACCTATCGGCTCCCATTTTGACTGGACCATATAATTTCCTGAGACAAATAAATAGGCCCTGGAGAAAAATACATCAAAGAAAAATCTTTTTGAGACAGTTATTATTTCGATTTTATAAAAAAAAAAATTCACATAAAATAATTTAAAATTCGTGATCACTGACCGCAAAAATCTTGGAAACCATGTCTATCATGCATATTAAATATAAAAGTAGACTATTTCGTTTTTTGTTAATTATTTTGTATAATTATCCAAACCATGGATATCGATTATACCAATGTTTTATACGTATTTTTTCCGTAGATTACAACTCTGATTGCAATTTTGCAAAAATTCAATTTTTTTGAAAAATTTGTTCGAACAACTTGTTTAAATCAATTAATTTTGCAAAAATAATAACAAATTCGTAATCAGTACCGAAAAAAATATCGAAAACCATGTATATCTTGCATGTTGTTTGTAAAGAGCACGCTCTAATAAAAGATTTGGGGTCCTACAAAATTTTCGAAAATTTGTTATTGCTTCGGCTACGTTTTTGCAAATATAAACCACAGTAGTAAAAAAAAACAAGGACATAGTTCGAAAGTACAACAATCATGGACGCGATTAGCATGATTTATAATCGAAAAATATAACGAGAAGACGGTCTAAATCTGGATTGAAAAAAATGAGAATAAAAATGTTGCGTTTTTGTACAATGTTTTGCAAAAAAATGTTTGAAAATGCAATTTTTATACAATTTGGATGACACCATTGGAAAAACCGACCTCGAAAATAGTTGGTAAGGTGTCTCAAGAATTTTTTGCTCAGCTTTTTCATTATGAAAAATAATCTCGAAGAAGGTACATCCGAAAAGTGTCCATGTGACGTTAAAGGGTTAAAGGGAACCAAATTTTCATTAAAGACAATCCTATTCAAATGGAGGAGGTAAATTAGCTGATATGCGAGCATCAGGGACAGCAGGTGGTGGAGACAAACAACGGAGGCAAGAAATCCTCAAAGACGTGTGAGTCAAATCTGTCCAAGAAGATAATTCTCCCGAAGACGCCCTCTTAAAGGATAACTAAAAATAGAGGTCGACCTCCAAAACTAGAACCTAAACAACCACATTATAATAAACAACTAGACAACTTCTTGAGTCACGGTACACCAAAAAATACAACAAATTCAGTCACGCCGAGACTCAATCTACTCTCAGGAATCTAGACAGTGAGACGGAATAGCGGCTAGATCGCAAGGCTTCTACAGGATCAGCACCTGATGCTGCACTGCGCAACTCTTCCGGCAACTCTGTAATCGCTGAAATAATTTTTTGGAACCCTCACCGTTTTAACAATATGATTAATATCTGTGACCTCTTTGTGGGCCTTGATATCCTCTGTGTGTGCGAGACTTGGCTGGAGAGCCAGAACATTGGCCTCTTTCGATCCGCAGATTTCAAAAGTATTTCATCCCCTGCTATTAGAAGTAATTGTCATGAAAAGACTAGCGTTGGTATTCTCATTACATATAATAATAAATTCTATGAAATTCAGGAAATCTCTATATCACCAACTACATTTTTCTCAAAGTCCAATCTTGTTTGGACTGTTTCGTACTCGGACTTGTCTATATTCCCCCCTTAGACGAATTCAATAATTACCTAAAGAATCTTAATTCTATATTGTACCGTATTTCAATTTCATTCCCCGATTTGCTAATCATTATGGGTGGGGATTTCAACTGCAGAGTATCAGATCTGAACCAATTTGATCCTGGGTCTTCTGACTACGTGAACACCTTTTACCCAGAAGGGTCCTCTAGGGACAAATTCTCCAATTCTAGAGGAAAAAAATTGTGGCTTATATGGAGGATAATGAACTGGTTCTCATAAATAGTTGCTCTCCTAGTGACTCTCCAGCAAATTTCACATCCATAGGACCCCAAAGATCAAGCATAATAGATCTTGTATGGTGCTTATGAAAGGCCTCAACCTCTTTTCTGATTTGCACGTGTTACGTATAGCTTCCCTCCCTGACCACCTTCCTGTTGTGCTAACTATGGCATTGCCGCCTCCACTTCTGAAGAACGAATTCGAGGTTCTTGAATTAAATAAGTTGTTTTTTGATAAATGTAAAATAAATGCGTTCGCCTCTGATGGAATGGAAGGAAGAGGTAGCCAACATTGATCAGGGTGTCGACGACCTAAACACAGTACTAACTAGACTATAAAAGATGTCGCATTCGAACTAGATATGCGAAAGAGGCACTCTAATTTTATTTATTTTAAACGCAAGCCAGTGTTCGACGGCGAATGTTGCGATATGAAGAAACGGGTGTCCGATGCATTGAGGATTTGTAGAGAAAATGAATTTTCAGAGGAATATAAAGTAGCATATCTAAAACAAAAAAACAATTTTAGAAAATTTCAGGTATTTAAGAAAAGAAATCATATTAAAACGCAAATTGACATTGTAGAAAATTGCTAAAACTCGGTATAATTCTGGCTTTAGAAAGGCGAGGAGTTGTCTTGATAACTTGTTCACGCTAATGTCCATTATCCAAATACATCTGAGAAAACCCAGGAGCGATGGTGTGTGCTGCTTTCGTCGACTATAGGGGGCTTTTCCATCCATTTCGCCCAATTTACTGTGTAAAAAACTTCACTCTTTGGGTCTTGGCACTGAAATAATTAATATTCTAAAGCACTTTTATTCATCTGCGACAACTTGTATTAAGACTGGCAAGAGATCAACCAAATTTGTCAAGGTCACGCAGGGTCTCCTCGATTGAGTTAAACAGAAAACTGGAAGCACTTAATTCTTATTGCAAAGAAAATAATCTCATTGTGAACAAGGAAAAAAGTAAAGTTGGAATTTTTTCTGAATCATCTGGTTTATGCTCCTTTCTACCAGCCGCAAGGAAATCCGTTAGTGCTGCGAATACAGCGGTCGCACAGTGTTAAATATGGGAAACAATTTGAGCCACGCGAGGATTTTAATCGAATGATAAATTTTTTTTTAATTTTTCTCTAAAAATGTTATATTTAATATTTCCAGTGAGAGAATTTTTATAACTACCCATATACTTTTATTTCTTTTTGTTGTTTTTTTACTTTTCATCAATATCCTGACATGCTGGAGTCATTATCAGGATGGATTCGTATTCAGCGACCCAAAAAAACATATAGTACACCTAGTTATGTTTATGTAGACTCCCGAAAATATTTTTCAGTTCTGCGTGATTTTCGAAAAATTTCCACTGATGTTAAGGCAAGCCGTTTCATGGTTAATTAACAAAAGTATATGGGTAGCTATCAAAATTCTCGGACTGGAAATATAAAATATAAAATTTTTAGAGAAGAATTTTTAAAAAATTTTATCATTCGATTGAAATCCTCTCGTGGCTCGTATTGTTTCCCATATTTGTCACTGTGCATCGGCTCGATCCTAAGGACGATCCACTTGGTTAATTAAAATTTTGACAAAGGATAATTCACGGTACCCAAGATTGTGTTTCGAGAGACTGAGGTCACTGGCAGTAAAAGATCCTTACAACAAATTTAATGGGTTTTCCCAGATCCGAGTTTTTTTCTACGCAAGTGGTTTGGTGGGTAGGTGGGAGAACCTCACATTGAACTTTATTAGCCCTGACCAAAAGATAGTTCTTGAGAACTATAAGTCCTACCTAGAGAACCTTCATGGCGAGCATCTCGCCCTGTCTCAGAGCTTGCTCATTTTTCCGGATTAAGCGATGCAATCCGGCACACAATCATATTTACTCATGCGAATGCCTTTGTTTTATAAAAGAATCTTTGCAAAGCTGAGATTATCAAATATACATGTTTGCCGAATTCTGATTGACCGTGAAAAGTATCTTTTTGATATAGAAGAGAGATGTAGGATTTGCCACCTCGATAATGAGACTTTGTACCAGATTTTATCTGATTGCTCGGCTTGTCAGCACCTGTTTGGGTCTAAGCTTCCTACAAAGCCCACAGGTTACACTTCTACGATAAATGGTTAGCTGTATTACCTTCCGTCCATCCTGCTACTGTTAGACGATTTGTTAACTTAATTGTGAAGATTATCAGAGAGCGTTGGAGATCATTAGATAGCTCATTATAGTTTTAACCTAGTATTTATGCATGTGTATGCGTCTGTCTATACGAGATTTATGTTTTTAGATATCCCTACGAAACTATCCTTGTATGTACCGAACGGTATATAGACAAGTGTAAATAAATAAATAAAATACACCTTAAAATCATACCAACCACATCGAACTGTGAAGCACTCAACCAGGAATTCTAATAACCTCTATACTGTCTTGCATATCAATCAACTTTATAGTTCAGTAATTTATTCATTGATCTGCGTACTTCTACTGTTAATGACTGCAGGAAAAACCATCAACAGATAAGCAAATACTCGCTTGTACTATACTAATCCAATATGGTGCAAACCATGCAGCAATTGCGATATTTTATGTAGGACTAAAACTAATATAAGCGCGCTATTTTTTGTACTCATTTTTATCATTTACCCAATTTTTTATTCATTATTCATTTTTTTAAATTTTCTGAGCACGTATATTCTTGCTGAAATTAGATTATGAAAGAATGAATTCAGTGAATGCATGTAACGTAAAATTTACGAGTACTGTTATTAGGTAGCAGTATCGAAATAAATAAAACAATATTTTGATGTAACGCAACAATGCTTTTTTCATATTTTTTAGTCACACAAATATTAAAATTATTTAAAAGGAAAGAAGTATTAGCATTTTTTTAGAATTTGAAAAAATTATTTAGGACTTTTAGAAGTTTCAAAGGAATAATAAATAATCGATAAATTTTCGGAAATGCTTTCAAACTTTATAATATTCTAAATCTACGCAAAGCCTCTTAAAGCCCTGAAAATATTTTTAATTGAATCTAATTTGTCTTGAAATTTTGTGAAATCATTCAAAATGTAAAAAACCTACCTCAAAATCCTCCAAAAGTTCCTAGGAATTTGAATAAAATTATAAAAGATTTAAAAATATTTCAGATGTGCCAAAAAAAATATAGATTAAAAAAAATATACATTTTACAGTATTTTACAAAATAATAGGAAAAATTCGACCCCTTTTAAAAAATATTTATGACTCCTAAAAGTTTTGCAGAAATAAAACATATTTAATAAACGTTCAGAAATTATTCTAAGTTATAAAATATTTGTGATCTATACATTACCTCTTAAATTCTTGAAAATACTTTTAGCTGACTGCAATTTCTCTTAAAATTTTCAAAAATTATTTAGAACGTACAAGGTCGCCTCCAAATATTCCAAATTTTCTTAGAGACTTAAAAAAGATTTATTTACACAGTAAAAATAAATAATTAAAGTTATATTCGACCTAATTTTAGATTTGACTTGAATTAAGGAAGTACCTGAATTTAAGTGTGCAAACTATCTTGAATAAAGTACTAACTTTTCTTAAATGAGAAATCAGAATTTTTCTACTGGAATAAATTAAAGTATCCTCCTAAATTTCAATAGTCAGTTCTGAAAGTAAGTTGAAGGCAACCCAAAATAACCTGAAGGGCTTTCGTCACCTAAAATAAATGAATATACCTTTCCTGAATTTCAGGTTCTTACTACCTTGCATGACGTTACAGAAGACATCCGCTACTGTACAGCTCGTGGCCATTTAATCTAGTCGCATTCTACCCCAATACTCCATGTCGCGTTGGTCAGTGTCGGCTATGAAACTATGTTTCCATTATTCGTGGAGTTTTCGTTTCACGGATTAAAAAAAGTGCTGCAGCAAAATTAATTCCAGGTGTCAGCCAATATTTGGATTATTAAACCATCAAAATAATTAAATTATTACCAAATTCTTTACTTCGCAACGTGAGCGCCCTTTTAATACATTACGGAATGCAATTGTCTGAAGACGTTGGACCACACCTGTCCCCAATATACAATTTTTACTATTTTCCCTACTTTTCCTGTATTTTCTTACAGGTTTGAACCCAACTTGTATATTTTCTAAAACGAATAACTATTATATAAGAACACCTGAGGAGTGTCGGTAAAGCGTGTGAAATTCCTGGTTTTCATTTAGAATATTACCCTTAATTTCATTTAGGATAGTGTATTAATTTAAGGTTACACTAGCTTTCAGTATAAATATATTCTTAATTAAAGAGCGAGCATACCTGAATTTCAAACGGTCCCGACCTGAATTTCAGGAATTTAATTCCCTTAATTTAATGTTCAGATGTTATTCTTAAATTAAAATTATTTTTTGAAAAAAAGATCCTACTCCATCTTCACTCCATTGGGAATCGAACAACAAAACTTCTGATTTCCGGTCAAGTGCTTTTCCAATTAAGCTATTAGAGGGACCAGAATAAGAACTCTTAATTCAAGAAAATAACGCCAATTTTTAGCTAGGTGTTAATAATACAAGTAATTATTTTCAAATTTTTATCTGCTATATTATCAGAGATTGTACCTTACCGACAGTAGATCAACCCTCCAAACCATGAAGGCAGAAAATGTATTATTAACACCTAGCTGAAAATTGGCGTTATTTTCTTGAATTAAGAGTTCTTCTTCTGATCCCTCTAATAGCTTAATTGGAACAGCACCTGACCGGAAATCAGAAGTTTTGTGGTTCGATTCCCAATGGAGTGAAGATGGAGTATGATATTTTTTTCAAGAAATAATTTTAATTTGAAAATATTATTTTCCATTTAGTCTTATTAAGACGTTAAGCATTTTCTGTCATTGAAGATTCTTAACTTGATCGATATGTGTAGATTTTCTGCCTTCATGGTTTGGAGGGTTGATCTACTGTCGGGAAGGTACAATCTCTGATGATATAGCAGATAAAAATTTAAAAATAAGTACTTGTATTATTATAACCTATCTAAGAATTGGCGTTATTTTCTTGAATTAAGAGTTCTTATTCTTATCCCTCTAATAGCTTAATTGGAAAAGCACCTGACCGGAAATCAGAAGATTTGTAGTTCGATTCCCAATGGAGTGAATATGGAGTAGGATCTTTTTTTTCAAGAAATAATTTTAATTTGAAAATTTTTCCATTTAGTCTTATTAAGACGTTAAGCATTTTCTGTTATTGAAGATTCTTAACTTGATCGATATGTGTAGATTTTCTGCCTTCATGGTTTGGAGGGTTGATCTACTGTCGGTAAGGTACAATCTCTGATGATAAAGCAGATAAAAATTTAAAAATGATTACTTGTATTATTAACACCTAGCTAAAAATTGGCGTTATTTTCTTGAATTAAAAGTTCTTATTCTGATCCCTTTAACAGCTTAATTGGAAAAGCACCTGACCGGAAATCAGAAGTTTTGTGGTTCGATTCCCAATGGAGTGAAGATGGAGTATGATCTTTTTTTCAAGAAATAATTTTAATTTGAAAATATTATTTTCCATTTAGTCTTATTAAGACGTTAAGCATTTTCTGTCATTGAAGATTCTTAACTTGATCGATATGTGTAGATTTTCTGCCTTCATGGTTTGGAGGGTTGATCTACTGTAGGTAAGGTACAATCTCTGATGATATAGCAGATAAAAATTAAAAAATAATTACTTGTATTATTAACATCTAGCTAAAATTTGGCGTTATTTTCTTGAATTAAGAGTTCTTATTCTGATCCCGCTAATAGCTTAATTGGAAAAGCACCTGACCGGAAATCAGAAGTTTTGTGGTTCGATTCCCAATGGAGTGAAGATGAAGTAGGATCTTTTTTTCAAGAAATAATTTTAATTTTAAAATATTATTTTCCATCTAGTCTTATTAAGACGTTAAGCATTTTCTGTTATTGAAGATTCTTAACTTGATCGATATGTGTAGATATTCTACCTTCATGGTTGGGAGGGTTGATCTACTGTCGGCAAGGTACAATCTCTGATGATATAGCAGATAAAAATTTAAAAATAATTACTTGTATTATTAACACCTAGCTAAAAATTGGCGTTATTTTCTTGAATTAAGAGTTCTTATTCTGATCCCTCTAACAGCTTAATTGGAAAAGCACCTGACCGGAAATCAGAAGATTTGTGGTTCGATTCCCAATGGAGTGAAGATGGAGTAGGATCTTTTTTTCAAGAAATACTTTTAATTTGAAAATCTTATTTTCCATCTAGTCTTATCAAGACGTTAAGCATTTTCTGTTATTGAAGATTCTTAACTTGATCGATATGTGTAGATTTTCTACCTTCATGGTTTGGAGGGTTGATCTACTGTCGGCAAGGTACAATCTCTGATGATATAGCAGATAAAAATTTAAAAATAATTACTTGTATTATTAACACCTAGCTAAAAATTGGCGTTATTTTCTTGAATTAAGAGTTCTTATTCTGATCCCTCTAATAGCTTAATTGGAAAAGCACCTGACCGGAAATCAGAAGTTTTGTGGTTCGATTCCCAATGGAGTGAATATGGAGTAGGATCTTTTTTTCAAGAAATAATTTTAATTTGAAAATATTTTCCATCTAGTATTATTAAGACGTTAAGCATTTTCTGTTATTGAAGATTCTTAACTTGATCGATATGTGTAGATTTTCTGCCTTCATGGTTGGGAGGGTTGATCTACTGTTGGTAAGGTATAATCTCTGATGATATAGCAGATAAAAATTTAAAAATAATTACTTGTATTATTAACACCTAGCTAAAAATTGGCGTTATTTTCTTGAATTAAGAGTTCTTATTCTGATCCCTCTAACAGCTTAATTGGAAAAGCACCTGACCGGAAATCAGAAGATTTGTGGTTCGATTCCCAATGGAGTGAAGATGGAGTAGGATCTTTTTTTCAAGAAATAATTTTAATTTGAAAATCTTATTTTCCATCTAGTCTTATCAAGACGTTAAGCATTTTCTGTTATTGAAGATTCTTAACTTGATCGATATGTGTCGATTTTCTACCTTCATGGTTTGGAGGGTTGATCTACTGTCGGCAAGGTACAATCTCTGATGATATAGCAGATAAAAATTTAAAAATAATTACTTGTATTATTAACATCTAGCTAAAAATTGGCGTTATTTTCTTGAATTAAGTGTTCTTATTCTGATCCCTCTAATAGCTTAATTGGAAAAGCACCTGACCGGAAATCAGAAGTTTTGTGGTTCGATTCCCAATGGAGTGAATATGGAGTAGGATCTTTTTTTCAAGAAATAATTTTAATTTGAAAATATTTTCCATCTAGTCTTATTAAGACGTTAAGCATTTTCTGTTATTTAAGATTCTTAACTTGATCGATATGTGTAGATTTTCTACCTTCATGGTTTGAAGGGTTGATCTACTGTCGGCAAGGTACAATCTCTGATGATATAGCAGATAAGAATTTAAAAATAATTACTTGTATTATTAACACCTAGCTAAAAATTGGCGTTATTTTCTTGAATTAAGAGTTCTTATTCTGATCCCTCTAATAGCTTAATTGGAAAAGCACCTGACCGGAAATCAGAAGTTTTGTGATTCGATTCCCAATGAATTTAAGGGAATCTGATACTTTATCATATATGAGTATTCAGTTTCCCACACTTTTCATCCACAATCTGCATTTTTTCAATCTTCTACAGTTTAAAAATTTTGTATTAATTGTATTACGGTCTTCCAAATTTTTTCTCTCAAAATCATCTCGAAATCATTCAAAATTATTATCAAGCTTCTAAATTTTTTTTTCTAATTCTTCAAAATAAGTTTTTCCCATCATTTTATTTTACTTATCTCTTCAAAAATGTAAGAAAATCAGGAATTATAGTATTGTAGCAAAATGTTAAGAAAAAAATTATTTCACACATTTTATATGGAAATTTCGATTTTCAAAATTAATAGTCCAGAAAAGTCACAAATTCTTATTAATATATAAACAACTTGAAAAGAGTCATTGGCAGTTTTATTTACCCAGTGTCGCAACAATTTAGGTTTTCGACAGCAATGTGTTGTTTATTTTAGAGTTTAGAGGCGGCATAACAAACCGTTCCATCTTTATATAGTTTCATATTACGAAAAAATTAATCAGTTAGTAATAAATTAATTAGTTCACAACATAAAAATAAATAAACAATTATTTTCACTAAAACTACAGGAATACAGGAACATTACATTCAATCTGTATCAATCAGCTAATAATTAAATAAAATACATTAAAGAATTATTTTCATTGAATAGTTCAAATAATTTTTACTTTGTATTTTGCTGCAAATTTTAATTATTATTAATACCCTTTTAAACTATTCTACACAAATTATAACCAATATTCAATCAAATAACCTTCAAGTAAATAATCGATTCATTTCCTTAATTTAAAAAAAAAATTGAAATTAAATCTTTATCTACTTCAATGTTGTGAAAAAATGAGTCAGCTGACAATTAATTTATCTGTTCATAAGCCATAACAGAAAAAGCATTACTGAATAATTTTTATTCAAACATTGAAGTAATGTCTACTCTAAATTTTTACATTCTCATCATAGAAGGTATTAGATTTGTGTAAAATTGGACCCCCCCCCTCCTGTTTTTTTCCAATGTCCGCGTTTTGAGACTCCCAGGATCCGAAAAACCAATTTTTACGAATCTGTATGTATGTATGTATCTCAGGCTGTGGGTACGATAACTTTTGAAAAAACTAATCTATTCGATTGGCGTTTGGCACACTCTCTGAGTCTCAGAAACTAAAGGTCGAGTTCGGTAGCCAGCTAGTTTTCATAAAAATTCGAAAAGTTAGAGCACTGAAAATTGTTAAGAATTTTTTTTAATTTTCAAATTCTATCTACGGTCGGTTATAGTACTCGAAAATTCGAACAATTTATCCTCATGACTTTTTTCGATAAAACCAAAATTCACGGGAGTTATAGCATTTACAAAATTCCAAAAAACACACAAAAACAACATTTTAAGCCAAATAACGCACGATATGAAAAAGAGGCAATAGAAGAAAAATGATTCTTTTTGAATGTTCAACAAGATTATCATAAGAACTTCTTGAATTTTTTTTTAAAATCAAAAATTCCAATTTTGATAGCATAAAAATTAATGGAAAATCAAAAATTGCATTTTTTCATTCAACAATTTCGCAGTATTTCAATTATCCCATTTAACACAACGCTGCTGGAGGTTGGTGACCTACTCAGCATAAAACAATAACCAGGAAGGACATAAAAATAAAAATAAAATCGACAATGAGAAAATTCAGTTTTTGAAAAACCAGCAGCAGTTGCAATAAAATGTTTCATAACAAATTTTTTAAAAAAGAATGCGCATTTTTTAAACGAGAGAATGAAACTACGCCTGTTTTTATATCAATGTAAGTTATGAATTGTAATAATATATAATTGTAATAATAATATATACATTTATGAAAAAGATATACAATCTAAGGGACAAATTCGAGTGCGAAGCACATGATACGTGATGAGAATGTATACGTTAGAGCCGAAGGAGCCTTAACAAAAGAGAATTCACTATCACCAGATTACTGTTGGTAATACTTTGACATTTAGTTTTAAAATATGTGTTTACAATTGATGACATTAAAAGCATTAAACAAACTTTTTTATTCAGAAATTGAAATAATTTATACTCTAGATTTTTTTTTTAAATTTTCCGCCTCTGCGGACTGGATCCACATAGGGTCTTTTTTGTGGACTGATGAGACGTACGATGGATTTCGCCTTCGTCGACTGGATCTGGATTCAATGTTTAACTATTTTCTTTTCAAACGCATATTTTCGCTGATTAGCCGTCTAGACCTTGTTTGACTTTATATGACCCTGGAATGACCTCGAAGGTCATCGGGTCATATGACCTTGATGCATAGGTAAACGTAAAATTTTGCGTTTTTTCGATTGGCGGTGTCAAAAATAGGGGTTTCCATTTAAAAAATAAAATTTGACCTTGAAATAACTTTGAAGGTCAACGCCAAGGTCAGCTGAAAGGTTACCATTCACATTCTCGTCCAAAACCCTGAAACTTTTGTCTGAAACATTTCTCACGAAAACGCATATTTTCGCTGATAGATGGGGGTGGGGGTGTCCGATATTTTTTGATGACCATGTGTAACCTATAAGTACAGTCGACACTATTTATCTTGCCGCGGATGGGACCGTCGGGGAGTAATTTTCTTGGAAATGATGTTCGCTCACTATCGAGTCTAATTTTGAAGCTTGGTGCTTGATGAAAATTGTTTCGCTCGCTACGTACGTTGCCGCGCGGATCAGTGTTTACAAACAGTGAAAGTTCGATTTTTAGAATACATATTGTGAAAGTAATTATCTTACATTTGGTTCCAACAAATTATGAGCACATCGTTCTCTCGGAATAAACTGAAAAATATGTTATTATTTACGAATTATTGGTAAACCTTTGATTGAATTTGCCATGCTTGAGGTTAACTGATGTGACAAGAAAATTATCATAAGGCATAAATATTATATGATTTCGATATTCTTTTATAAGCCTCATTAACAAAGCATATAATGACATTTTGCATTTTAAAATTGCCTCAAAAGACCTAAACCATTGACAAGATTCTTTGCGATGAGCCACCTTATAGAGCATCGTCTAGTGGTCGACAGCCTTCGCGTTTTCGTGCCCATTGAGAATACCGACTGCTGCAAGTGCAAGTTCATATTTAGTTGAAATTTATTTATTTTTTCAAATCTTTTATGCTAAATCGAGTACATGAACGTAATTTACCATCGGCTCTTGTCTTTTCTGAAGTTTCAGGCCGAAATTTTCACTCCACAAAAAATTTTTAGGTTCAAATGCTTAAAAAACGATATTGAACATATTTAAAACTTAAGAAATGGGTTTTATCGAATAAAGCGTACCATCAGAAAGGTAAATTACTTATTACTTGTAACATATCCTATTAGAATGAATATTATAAGAAGTTCGAAGTTATAAATATACGAGAATGCATGGGTTATGGGCAAGTCAAAAATCTGGCTGCTTCAGTTATCGGCACTTCGATGTGTGAGTGATCGACAATAGCGTTGAAAATATATTTCTCTGATAAAAAATTCAGATGATATTTATATACTATATATATGTTTGTTAATTTGAACTTTCATTTTTGAAAATTTTATTTTATCATAAAATTTCAAACTAAATTTAGAAAATCTAAGTTTTAGTAGAATCATTTGATAATTAATTAACCAGTTCGCGAAATAAAAAACTCGAAACAATTATTTTAATTGAAATAATAAATTTATTTTTTCTTTATATATATTTTAAACTTACTTCCTTACTGAAAATCTTAGTTATTAATAACCTTTAATAATTATTTTGGTACAAATAAAAATAAATGTACTAAATTCAATTCAGAAATTAAAATTAAATTAATTGAAAATTGAATTCAGATACTCATTTCAAAACATTATATACATTTCGAAAAACTATATAATTGTAACAGAAATAGGATACATATAAATAAGCTATTATTATAAGGCTTACATCCAATATACATGAATTGAAACTTTATGTAATGTAATATTGTAAAAAATTAATAAGCTAATAATAAGTAATTAATCTGTTCAAAAGATATAAAGTATTGAAGAATTATTTTCATATTAAATCATTCAAAGAAATGTTCACTCAGTATTTTTCTGAAAATTTGGGTTATTGATTACCTTTTAAATTATATTCCAGAAAAAAGTTAAATATATATTCGCATTATTTAGAAATCACAATTCCGATACTCATTTCACAAAATAACAAAAATGCACACAAATAATATTAATAAAAAAGATGTATTTTGAACAGTAATAAAATGTTATTTCGCAATCTATAGTCTATATTCAATTTGAAGTAAACCTAACATATTTTCAAGTTTATTATTTAAAACGTGTTTGAAAAATAAAAGGTGACCCAAAAACGTTTAAAATTGTAAGAATTCCACTGAAGCCGGGACTTGTAAAGTGTGGCAGTGCAGTGAATGTGCCGAAAGTCGAGATGTGGATGGTCAGAAATTTTTTCACCAGCTGTCAGGTGGATACTTCTTTCGTTTATAGAGCAGCTGTATACTATTATTCTGATTGGTTCAGCGTTTTACAGGATAGATTTTTGAGTCGGTATCATTCACACAAGAAATTTTGGGTGTTTGATACAGAGATGAATTGGTGAGTTTTACATAAGGCGGGTGTTTTTTTTCCAAGAAAAATATATTTTTGGATTTTTTCTACAGAATTATCCAATTGTGTCTTTAACAGAAGATATGATGTTAATCATCGCTATCTGTATGTTATAAAGACGTAAAGAGTATGGTATGAAGGTATAGGTATAAACATAAATTTATATTATTTATTAGTGATTGTTCATATTTATGTTAAAATATATTACAATTTCATTCAAAATTTGATCGGAAAATATGTCTCAATCTCTTACGTATTTAAAATATACCTTTCTCGAGGAAAATAGGTTAAGAAATAAAACTTAAAGTACCTGGACAGTTTCTCGAAGATCGCGACATACTGAGAAGTTATCGTGGTAACCCAGGTGTCCGAAATACATCTTCTTTGAGAAAAATGACTCTAAAGATCAAATTCGATCTTTTTCGAGACAGATTTTTAAAATATTGTCAAATCCCAGGAAGCTATCCTGGTCATCCAGGTGTCCAAAATACGTCCTCTTTGTGGAAAATACCGTAAGAATAACTAAAATTGTATATTTTTCGATAGTTTCCTGAATATCCCCAGATCTCTGTTACTCCGGGTGTACTGAATACATCTTCCTCAAGGAAACTGTTTTCAAATGTAGACCTGAGGCACCTATATTGTTTCTTATCAACCCGAACGGCCTAAAAAGCTATCCTGGGATTGTTGCATTTTCAAGCCAAGAAGACTATTTTTCTACAAAACAATTGTATTATCAAATAAAAAATAATAATATTTAAAAAAAAAATACTTTTAAATCAAATGAAATAGTAATCGAAATTTTTAAAAATGCATGAATTCAACCAAAAACGAATTTTTTTTAACGAAGTAGCTGAACCCTGGCAGACCACAGGAACCGAAAGGAACCTCTACAAAGTACCCGTAAAGAACCCATTGGGACCCCATTCGGCTCCTTTTTAAAAAACTCAAAAAAACAATAAGATCTACTTTTGAACAGTTGAAATTCGGATTCTATGTTAAATTTTCTATCAGAAACTCAAGGAGTAATCGGAATCATTTGTTTTGCAGCGTTAAAAAAAAAGAACAAGTGTCATTAACTTCTGCAGAAGGTGACTTCAAGCGCATCCATGTAAATGACAGGTATTTTATTTTTTCAAGTTTTTAACGCTACAAGAAAAAGTATTGCGATTACTCCGTGAGTTTCTAATGCAAATTTTAACGCAGGATCCGAATTTCAAGAACTTAAAATTTGATTTGGCTGGGGTATTTTTTTTTTAGTTTTTCAAAAAGGAACCGAATGGGGACCCAATGGGGTCTTTACGGGTACTTGGTAATGTACAAAAAACGCAAATTAACTTTAAAGTAACTAAACCTAAACTTCCAAGTTACTGCAAACATCGTAAATAAGTTACTTTAAAACTTACTTTTTAAAAAAGTAATAAAGTTACCCTAAAAGTTACAAGTAACTTGACTTTTGAGTGACTTAATTCCTTTTATCTCTGGATGGATCACTGATAAACATTCATAGTGTTAAAAATAATAACAAAAATTTTCTGATTACAAAATTTTATTATTGTTTTAAACTGTAAATTTGAGTTATTTTAAACTGTAAATTTGACGTCAGCTGTTGCAGCCACTACGGTTTTCTGCTCTGTGCGATCGTCCAGTAACTGTTGCCCTCTGGCGCCAGTTTGTGGACTTCGCGCCGTCGGCATCCTACCTTACCCAAAGCTCTATGACGTTTCCCGCCTTTATTTACTACCTCTTGCCCCCCTGACCCAGCAACTATTTTTTCACTCCTAACCTCAAAAACTTCACACGTTCCAAATTTTCACTTCAAACCACTCACTTTCACCCTTCACACATTTGCCTTCACTCACCCTTCTTCCTTTACACTCGATCTCCGCACTTTCTGCCTTTTCTGCATCCACTCACCCTTATTTCTTCCACCAAAGCCAAAAATACACCACTTGACAAAAAGAGTTCTTTCGCGGTCGGTACCGGAAACGGAAGCCTTGAACTGTTTATGTGGTTTCAGTGATCCCAGATCTGAAACGAGATGCGGTCCAACACTATGACAGGGCTATGTCCGTGTAAATATAGTAGAAGACGCTGTAAATGACTGAGTTGCGCGCGCAACCCATTTCTCCTCTTCTGAATTTGAAAACTCGAAGATGCACGATTGCCGGTCGGAGCAC
>NC_046662.1:106958150-106959190 GCF_010883055.1 Belonocnema kinseyi
ATGCCTTTCAGGTTTTTCCCACCGAGCCAATATATTTATTTACATATACGGCTCAAAATTATTGTTTTTCTTTTATTACATAACCTTCCTTCCAATTTAGTAATTTAAGTTTTCAAAGTTTGTAGCTTATCAATGGATCAATTGCAGGTTATCTACTCTACATGGATAATTTTTTGGCAATACATGTAAAAATGTATGTACACACAACATTACCAAAACTTTTTTTCCGCGAAATTGGTAAAACACATTTCGAAGTTTTATTTCTTTTTTCCTAACAGGTGTAATTAAGATTTTTTAAGTTCTAATTCCATAGAATAAATAGCTACATTATATAAATTTTAAAAACTTAACCAATTCCCAAAAAATTATATATTTTTATAAAGATTTTTCATTATATTTTGCAAACTAAATAATTACTACATCTGTTAGAGAAAACGATAAGGCGTGTTGTCAAGAAATTATCCACATATTTCTTCAAAGGGTTTTTCTTTAAAACTATTGATATAAATATTTATAGATAGGTAACACAGATAGATTTATAGTACAAATTTTTTTCTTTTTAGTTTAAACAATATCACACACTAAAGAAAAACTTGGACAATTTTTTGATAATTCACTTTATCATTTTCTCAGTTATTAAAATTCAAATATTCATTAAGGGTTCATAATTATGGTTGAAAATTGAACTATAATTATGAATCCTTACTAAGAAAAATTTTTTTTTACTAATTTATTTAACTTTAAGTGAATAATCGAATTTTCCACCCAAAAATTATGATTTTAATTTTTAACAATACAGTTGCATCATATTGTTGAAATTAGATTCTGTAAGTGACTCGTGTAATAGAAAAAAAGAATCAAATCGTTAAGAGGTTGATAACTTTGCAACAAAAAAATATTTACAGTTGACATTTCAACCAAAAGTTTAACTTTTAACCAAAAAGTATAAATTTTCCATAAAACAATTTAATTTCTACAGAGAAAGACGAATTTTTAACAAAAAACATGATTTTTTAAACCGAAAATGGTATAGATTAATT
>NC_046662.1:106959290-106960321 GCF_010883055.1 Belonocnema kinseyi
TTTCGATATTCACACATTAAAAAATTTTGTATTCAAAAAATTATTTTGAGAACAAAAACTATATTTTCACCAAAAAATATGGTCTCAGACAAAAAGTGTAGAGGACAATTCAGTACAATTCAGCACAACTTTTATTTTTTTGAAAAAGCAAAATTTTGGTACTGGCCCTCATAAGTTTTTTTGGTATTCTGGGTCCAATTTTGATTTTTTCGAAAAAAATTGAGAAACAATTCAGCACAAGCCTAGCACAATTTAGCGCAACTTTTTTTTGAAAAAACAAAATGGCGGTGCTAGCCCGAAAAAAGTTTTCTTTGAATTTTTGCTCCAATTCTGATTTTCTCGAAAAAAAATGTATGGCACAATTCAGCACAAACCTAGCACAATTCAGCACAGCTTTTTTTTTTTAAATAAAAAAAGGCGGTGCCAAATTCTTGGACATGCTCTCCAGACAAATATAAAAAAAAATCAAAATCAAACCCTAAAACACTGAAGATCTACCCCCAAAGAAGAATAAGAAATTTCGCCTAAAAAAAGTAGATGCTAAATTTGGGCTTCTTTCGTGTTTCACTAAACTTTAGGTCAAAGTCTTGAAAATAAACCCTTAAGGCGCTTCCTCAGGCGTGAAAATTACCCCATGTATTACTCTGACAAGCTTTCCTCCTACAATTCTGAATTGTGTGATTTCATATTTCAACCACAGAATATAAATTCCTAAATACAGGATTGACCAGAGAGCTTTTTTAGAAAAATGGCCTGGTTCTTGTTTTATTCCAATTAATTGAAAATTGATGGTTTTTGCGCCTGGGAAATAGCAAACCGCCACCATGAGTGTAATCATGGTGAACATATTACTTGGGCTACTGCCTCGCTATGAAACAGCAGGTGGTCCAGAATGTTATTTCTTCGACGATATTTAAAGCATCGTGAATCCAGGATCGAGCTCAGGATTTAGATTGAGTGCCTGTCATGCCTTACTCAACTTTCCTATTGTTAGATATTACAGGCGTTTTAAAGAAATTAAAAATTTTCAA
>NC_046662.1:106960421-106963437 GCF_010883055.1 Belonocnema kinseyi
GTCAGACAGAATTTAGTTGGGGTAAATCAACCATACGCATGGCACTCAGCTGCACCTCTCATAATTTCGTTGAAAATTATTTTTTAAAGATACAGGGAAAAATATGAATCGTCTTTGTTTTACATTTTGTTGAACTATTTAACAAAATGAGTTACAAAGTTCTATAAAATTTAAAGGCCGGGGTGACGTAACCTCGATTGAAAGGTAGGGTATACGAACAACATAAAATAGTTCTATAAAATCTAAACTTGTAGCTAAAATAAAGTCTAGATCGAAGAAGTTTTGAAACCAGTTTTTCACCGAAAAAAATTAATCTTTTGCATTATTACTTTATACTTTAATATTTGTTCACATGTTCGAGTACGCAATTCCCATTGGGCACCGGAGCATCCTAAAGACGTCCTTAGGACGTCTTTAAATGTCCTGGGACATTCTTGGACATTGGGGTCTAAGTCTCAGGGTCGTCATAAAGAGAACTTTAGGACGTCCTAAAGACGTTCTTTGCCTGGCCTAACGTTGATCAAAGATATCCGCAGGGCTAGTCCTAAAGATACCTCAAAAAGACCTTAAACAGACATGATTATTTTTTCACGCTAAAAAGTAAAAGACCTCCCTGTGGACACCAGGACATCAAAAAGCCGTCCTAAAAACGTCTTTATATGTCCTACGACATTGTGAGTATGTGAGCCATTAAGAGTATGAAATTCAATGTTGAAACAGAATAATATTGTGTGGCTTTAAAAAAGCAACCTTTTGTTTTAACGACGATTATAAAATCGTTTTTGGGGTTTAAAAATGATATAACTTTAATAATTTTTCTTTTACCAAAAAAAGTCGTTGAGATAAATTGTTCGTGTTTCTGAGCACTACGGAAAACTATACATAGAATTTTCAAAAGTTTTATGCTAAAAAAAAGTTTTCATGATAACCTTGTAAGGCTCCTCAAAAGAAACATTTATTTACTTCCGACTGTTTTTCATATCATGCGTTGTTTGGCTTAAAATGTTAATTTTCGTTTGTTTTTTAGGATTTTGAAAATGCTATAACTCTGATAATCATGATTTTATTGAAAACACGCATATGAATAAATTGTTCGTGTTTCAGAGTACTATGGTTAACCATAGTTTTTTCTGACTCCGGGAGTTTCAAAATGTGGAGATTTGATAAAAACCCACCATGTTAAAGGAGTAGGGTCAATAAGGCCGATTTTTGGGCCATCTACAGATTGGCCTCAAACATGTTTTATTTTATTCATCTAACTAGGTCTTATAACCCCTTAAAAGGATTTTTCCTGAGAGTGATCTGATTTCAAGATATAGTCATTTTTAAGTTCGTATTTTACATGGGTTTTCGCACTTTCATTCAAATCATGCTAAGTTTCACATTGTTAGTATTGCTCACGCAAGATCATACTTGGCCAAAAACTGCGCACGTATATGCGTTACAACATATGTTAAAGCCATCATTTTTCTCGAGGTACTTAGCCTTCAAAATAGGGCTTATTTTTATACTTTATGAAAAACCGAGCGTATTATTTTAAGGTATTAATTTATTGTTTTTAATTTATTATTTTTAGGTTATTTTTCTTAAGAAACATTTACTGCCTGTCTTAGCCACTTTGACGCCCTTGGGCAAAGAGGAGTGAGATTAAAATCAACCAAAGTCAGTGGAATAGGAAACAAAACGCTATCGTTCATGTGCGACTGCCGCTTCGCTACGTTCAACTGTTTTCCCCCTCCACATGGTATTCGCGTTTGTTGCCGATGCTTTTAGCTATATTCTCCTTCATTCTTCTTCCACGTTTCGACCTGTTAAAGAGTTCTTATCCACTGTATGTGATATTACTGCGTACATACATCTGTTCCAGATTATTTTATTGTAGTTTTATTTTATCAGTGTCGACTAGTTTCATAGCGATTGTAAGTTTTTTGCACAGGTACTTCATAAACATGAGAGGCTACACTTTTTTTTAAATCCTTATTATTTAATAGTTCTGTACATCAGTCTCAGATTCTCTTTATTTTTTCAGGTGAAATAATTACTTGCGAATTAAGTTTTAATTACCACTTATTATGCCGAAGAAACAGTGTTCTTGTTGCAGCAAATTCTTAAAACCAAAGAGTCATCTATCAGTATTTCTGGATGAACGGGCATTAAATGTTCTTAAAACTGCTTTTAATAGCTCCTTAACCATTCAGTCAAAGGTTTGCGATAGTTGTCGATACTTTTTGATTAAAAAGCGTCGGATTACAGATGCAAAAGAGATGAGTTCTTCTGAAAATGATTTATCAAATGTTTTAGAACCAGGTAAGAGTCAGATTTATAAAAATTCAGAATCTTCCAGTGAAGATGGAACTTCAGATTCTGACTGTGGGAAAATCAAACTTCCAATAAGAAGATGTATGATTTCTTAATCCAGATGCATTGTCTGTCATCATAAGAATAATTGTATCAGAATCAAACCTTTCGCTGCATTGAGGGTTTACGTCGATAATGGTATTTTGATTCCTGCAAAAATGAGATGCTATGCTTCTCATTTGGTTGATAATGGTTTTCTTAAGAAAGAGGCTGTTGCGTCTATACAAGCCACTTCTGATTTTACTCACATGAACGCTGAGTCGATTTCTAAGCTTCTGAATGATTTTCGTGAAGAGGCAAGAAAAACAGGGTTGAATTTTGATGATCCATCTGCGCTTGAGGATAAAGATTATTATAGGCTCACCGGTTTGACGAAAAATCAATTTAGTGACGTTGCACAGTACTTGTCAATTGAAGTGCGTTCGACAAAAGGTCGTTCTGTGCGTTTGTGCCTTGCATTATTGTTGATCAATTTGCGCACAGGTCTTTCCAATGCGATTTTATCAACTATTTTTGGCATAGAAAAACGAAGAGTTGGCAGAGGAATTACGGCAGTAAGGAAAGCTCTGATTTCCTCCTTTGTACCTCATCATCTTGGTATAGGTCACATATCACCCGAGTCAGTCATTAAGGACCATACTACATCAACGGCAAAAAC
>NC_046662.1:106963537-106970780 GCF_010883055.1 Belonocnema kinseyi
TGTTGTGAACGCTGAATTACCTAATTGTATTAAAATTACAGAGAGCCTAAAATTATTCTATTTATTATTATTTTTAAATTGATTAATTTCTCTTACGGTTGGCTTGAAAAGAGACATTTTCGGGATAATAAATAAATAGATTTAAAAAATTCTTTTCGCACTTTAGAATTGTAGTGACATTTCAAAAATTCCTTTTTTAATAAACATAACATTTAAATGAAATTGAGATAAATTTTAAAATTGAATAAAATTTAGTTAAATTCCAAATTTAAATAAAATTTGTTTCAATTGTAGCTAAATTCAACATTAAATAAAATTTAGATGAATTTAAAAATTAAATAAAGTTTAGTTAAATTAAATTTTTGCTTAATTTAATTTTGCTTAATTTAATTTTTGCTTAATTTAGAATTTTTTCCAAATGGCAAAAAAAATAATTTTTTATTTTTTATTGAGACCTATACAAAAACTGCACATAGAAAAAATTCCCCATAATTTTCGAAGAAATAGGGAAATTTTTTGGAATTTTCAAAAATTTAAATTTTTAAATCAAAAAAGGGAACAGAAGATATATTAACCGATTTTAGATTTTTGTTTACTTTTTTTGAATGTCAACCCACACATTTTTTCGCTCAGCTCAAACGATTCGACTAATTTGATTATTTTCACTCCACCCTAATATACTTATAATGTATACATAATAAAATAATTATATTAATTAATTTATATAATTATAATTTATATTTATATATATTTAAATAAATAAAAATAAACTCTTAATATGCACCTGCTTGCAAAAAATAATTTTGCTGAAATATTTTCATTGACTTTTAATTTTTTCAAATAATATTACTAATTAAATAATTAATTAATTAGCTGAATATGATATTTAGGTATGTTTTAGTTTTCTACTTTTTAAATAGAAATATGAAAATAGAGTGTACCGGAATTTTCACATAAAAATTCGTAGTATTATACTTTTTACGAATAAAATAGTAAAAGAAAACATTTTTGATATTGCACTAAAGTATTTTTTAGTTTTCTTTTTTTTTTTTTGAAATAGAAATATGAAAATAAAGTGAATATTTTTTTCATAAAAAGTATTCTTTAATGTATAACCAACAGTAAAATTTTTCATACAATGGTAAATTTATCCCATTCTTTCTAGATCTAGATTTTAAACCTAATTATCTTTATCATCTTTTCAGTGACTTGTTCATTCTTAATTTCTATAACACAATCTTCTATTTTTTTAAGTAATACAAATAAATTACATATACTAAGAATATGTTCAAACAAAGAAAAGTGACTTTCAGTCCTGGAGAATAAATCAATAATCCATAATAATTAAAAAATTTCAAATTCCCGCTCGAACAAAGCAGAGTTTATTGCGCCGTCTCGTGGCATGTGGTCAAAATAATCCGTTTAAATGTGGCCGCTTTGCCGAATTTAGCCGAAAAGTACCGGACAAAAACGAAGCCACAAAATCGTCGATAGCGCCGCTCTCGTGACATGTGGCCTAACTAGACTCTTGCCGCATCAAGGTAAAATATCTTTGGTATACTTTTAATTACAAGTTAATGTTTAAGCTATTATTTGTTATTAATATAAAAATTAACATTGAGTAATATTTCTATGAAGCATGGAATTTGTTATTAAAGTTCATTGCTGGTGGAAAATGTGATAACAACTTTCGAAATTTTGAGGTTAGGAATTAATTTTAGAATACAAAAGCGAACTGCTGGTCGCAGAAGTAGATAATTTTGGCCACTTCAATGTAAATCTTCCGTATATATCTACAAAAATCTATCATATATTATTTTTTGCTATGAAAGGTTACGAAAATGTACTACAAAAACTTTAAGAAAGTTAAGCTTTTACTGAATTTTTTCTTACAAATTACACAAAGATTGCATTCAAATTTATAAAACTTTTTTATTTTTTATCAGCAATGAAATTTTATAACAAATTCGATGCATGATAGGAATAATACTTGATGTTTATATTGAATGCAATATAATTCTTCATATTTATATTTCTAACGAAAAACACAAATTTTCAACAAATTACGGGACTTTCCAAACAAATAATTCCATTTTTCAATAAAAAAATCAAGTTTCAATAAAAAATATCGAATTTTAAACAAAAATAGAATAATTCAGTTTTTAGTATATAAAACGTAATATTCAATAAAAAAATTAAATTTGCTGCAGGTTATTTAAAATTTTAACCAAAACAGGCGAATTTGACAGCAACTAGTAAAAGTTTTAACAAAAAAGATGAAATTTCAATCACAAAGATTAATTTTTTATTTAAAAAAATCTTTTTTTAACAAATAGTAGAATTTTCAACTTAATTAATTTTTAATTTAAGAACAATATTATCAAAAGTATTTAAAATAAAATAGAATTCATTTAAAATCAGGCAGATTCTACACATTATTTAGCAGAATCTCTTAGCGATAAAAATTATTTTGTAGTCAATTATGTAAGACGTTTTTTCCCATATAAAACAATAAAATGTCGAATTTGGACATCTATGTTAAAAATAATATAAAATAGATTAATTTTTGACCCAGAAAAGTAATTCTCTACAAAAGACGATTAGTTTTTAACCAACATTGGTATAATGAAAATTTTCCTTAAAGACATTAAAACATAGTTGAAGTTTCAAACAAACAGATGACTTTTCAACGAAGAAGATTAATTTTATATAAAAAAAGACGATGTTTGAAACCAATACTTGATTATTTAACACAAAAATATCAATTTATAATTCAAAATTTCAATTTTTTACCGAAAGTGGGAGAGTTAAATTTTTAGTTAAAGAATTTAATTTTTAACAAAAAAAAAAAAACGGAATGTGAAACTTAATAGTTTTGTTTCTAATCACAAAGATGAATTTTCAAACGAGAAGACTAATTGCCTACCGCAATAACGAATTTTCATCGAAATATGTGCATTTTCAAACCAAAGGGTTGAATTTTCAACGAAAGAAGATTAATTTTTAGTTTCAAATATCAATTCTCCACCAAAAATGATATAATCCAATTTAACAAAAATCCAATAACAAAAAAGATCCATTTTTTTTAAATATCATTTTTCTATAAAAAATGGTATATTCGACTTTTCTCTTAAAGAAATTAGTTTTTCACCAAAAAACGAATTTTTCATGTAATAATAGAATCCTCGAAACAAAGATGAAATTTCAATTAAGAAGTTTATTTTTCTACCAAAAATAACGAATTTTCAACAAAATTCTGAATTTCTAAATACTGCATCAAAACAGATAAATTTATTTCCAAAAAGCTCAATCTTTAACGAAGAAAGGTTGATTTTAAACCAAAATGATTAATTTTCTACCAAAACATAAAAATTTTAAAAATTTAATTATCAGTAGAATTTATCATTATAAAAATTAATAATAAAAAAGAAATTTGAAGAAAATAGTTGAATTTCCAATAAAAAAGGTTCGTTTTAAATCGAAACAGATGAAGCCTCAATTATGAACTTAATATTCAACGAAAAATTAAATAGTTCAGTTTTTAGTTAAAAAAATAATGTTCAACTTAAAGAAGTGCAATTAAAAATAAAGCTGAGTTCTCTACCAAAACAGATTGCAATTAAAAATATCAATACGTTTTTAACCAAAAATGGAAAGTTGAATTTTCACTTCAATAAATTAATGTTGAAAAAAAAGAATTGTCAGAAAAATGGTTGAATCCTAAATCAGCAAGAAGAATTTTCAAGCATGAAGATTCATTTTATACTAAAAAAGACGAATTTTTATAAAAATCTATAAATTTTTAAACAATTAGTTAGATTTTTAACTAAAAAGATTAAACTTTAATTTAAAAAATTACTTTTTCACCAAAAATGTCATAGTTTAATTTTCTGTTAAAAAAATTAATTTTCAACAAAAAAAATTGTTATAAAAATTATTTCAAAGGAGATCGAATCCATTTACCATTAGGCAGATTCTCTAATTCAAGTCTTTGAATCGATCAGGAAGGAAATTTTATTGTTTTTAGATTAAATTTTAAGAAAACTGTTTTTTCGTCATAAAAAAATTCTATGCTCGAAAGATTAATTTTTAACCAATAAGATTAATGTTTTACAAAAAAGACAAATTTTGAACCAATTAATTGATTTTTAAACTATAAGGGAACAGTTTAAAAAAATTTTTTGTTGAAAATGTTCAACAATTTATATGCTTTAGATGCATTTTTTATGTCTTGACTAAAATTGTTTCTTAGTTAAAAACTCATCTCTTTGTGTAGAAACTTGATTTTCTTACTGAACATGAACACAATGAAAATGTATCCCTTTAAGTTGAAAATTCAACTGCTTTTGATCGTTCTAAAGCTTTGCGCTCGATAATATATGCATATATACATCTACAACTGTAATTTGGTAGTTGTGAATTATCTTTTGTTAAAGCTCCTTTGTTGAGGACTCAATTATTTTGTTTAAAATTTGTATTCTTTGCTTGAATTCGACTACTTGGTTAAATGTTAAACTAAATGAGTAAAAATGGATCTTTTTTGGGTTGAAGATTCATCATTTTAGTTGAAAATTCTTTCTTTTTTTGGTTAAGAATGAATCTTGTTTGTTGAACATTTCTCTAATTGTTTTAAGGTTGAACGACCTTTTACAAATTAATTTTTTTTGCAAAAGATTAATTATTTTAGTTAAAAATGTATCTCTGGTTAAAAATTAAAAAATTTTCTTGAAATGAATTTTTTTATTCAATTCAGCTGTTGTTGTTTTAGAATAATCATATTTTTTAGTTTTTGGTTGAAAATTTATCTACATATTTAAAAGTTTAACCATTTTGTTAAAATGTTATATTCTTGGATGAAAAAGTAACTATTTGATTGCTAATTCGTTAATTTTTAAAAAGTGACACCGAATAGTTTAACTTTTAATCAAATAGTTAAATTTTCAACCTACAAATATAAATTTTAAACTGAGTGGCCAAATTTTCAAACAAAAAAGATTAATCTTTAACCAAAACGATCCTTCAAATCTTTAAGGGATGCTTGGAATTAATTTACGTCTAGCTCTATAAGCAGCTGATTTAATACATTTTATATCATCTACTTTTACATCATCTAAAAAAAGGTGGCGGAGTGAAGGGTGGTCTAGAGATGGGCTGGACATTGGCGGACTTACTGACGAAGTCCGTGCAGTGGAAGGGGACGTTCGCTCCCCTCAGCCGTTGGCTGCCTGTGAAGGTCGGGAGCGAAAATTAAATCTCCCCTACAAATATGTTAATATATATAATAGCTTATTATTAATAGATGTGTTTTAGTGTTAATCAAGTACAATATCACTTTCTTTTGAGTTTTTAATTTGGTTATATTGATATTATCTTCACAATTATAGAAAAATGTTTGGAAAAATTTAATCACAAAATTGTTAATATTCTTATTATTAAAACAAAAATAAGAAATGGACATTTTGCGGAAAAAATCAGTAAAATCTTTCTATCGAAACTTACTCATAATTCACTCTTTTAGAAAAGCGTAACTTAAAAGTAGCAGCACAAATGTGAGTAAACACCATTTTGATCACAAATGGATTTATTACATAAAAAATTCATAACAAATGTATTTCCTATTGTGGTTACGGGATGGTTTTAAAATATAATTGTAGTATCATTCACAATTTTTTAAAACATTTTAGCTTAGCGATATTTTTTGAAATTATTATCATTTAATTACAAAAGAAGTAATATAAATTTTTGTTTATTTTTGAGGATATTTAGCAAAAAATGTCTGTCAGGCTGTTATAGCTCCAATATCACGATATTCTACTTTTATTTTCTTAGGAAACATTAAATTTTTATTGCAATCAGCAGTCGAGCCTGCTCCAGTTTTAGGTTAGTATCACTTTGAGATTGCCAACTTCAACATCCACTTCATCAGACGTCGATAAATTTTCGTAATAAAACTGTTTTCACTTAATTTAAGCAATACTTTATCTTGGAAGTGGATACTTGCTTCATCTTTTAACGAGGATTTCGATTTTACAGGCTCCTTTTTCCCTTTTTAGAAAAAATCCTATTTTGTTGGTTGTCCAGTTCTGTACTGCCAACATTCGTTTTTGTAATTTAGACAGTTTTTCCAAATTAAAAAAAATTGAGTTGGTTTAAGAGACATGTAGAAATTATAGAAGTTTTGAAGCTTAAAAATCTAAAAAGAAATATGCGTCACGTTCTTAACATTCGAAATGAACGACATTTTTCATTCATTGTTTTCTGATCTAGAAACAGTGCAAAAATATAATAGTATGATACATTGAAAATAATGCAGTTACAAAAGAAATGCCGAAAATATATTTTGTTCAACTGAAAATTCAGACTTTGAATTACATGAAAAGGTTCTTGGTACTCAGGTAGTTGAAATTTGTCAACATTCCCTTTATACTGTTGTTTCTTAGAAAGCCACCATCTGGCTATCTAGTCTCAGAATCCCGAGACGATACGAGCGATATATCAGTTCTCGGACACCAAAACCATACGTGAGAAAATCGAGACTGGAGTCTCGGAAACCGATACCGATACGAGAAAAAACCGAGATTTTTCGGTACGGTATCGAGACAGTCTCGTATCGAACGGCATCACTAATACAAATTCAAAAAGTGACACCTTCATAAAAATAGTATTTTCCGACTCAGGGAGTCTCAAAAAGTGGAAATTTGATGAAAGCCGACCATGTCCGATTATACAAAAAACCAATACAATAATCTTGACACCCCCATTTAAAGTTCTTTCAAGCACATTGTAATCCTTTAAAACATTCTGAGGACGTCCGTAGGTTGTCCTCAAGACATCCTTGATAACATCCTGAGGACGTCCGTAGGTTGACCTTAGGACGTCCTTGGTAACATCCTGAGGACGTCCTTGATAACATACTGAGGAAGTCCCTAGGTTGTCCTCAGGACGTCCTTAATAACACCCTGAGGACAACCTACGGACGTCCTCAGGGTATTATCAAGGACGTCCTGAGGACAATGTACGGACGTTCTCAGAATGTTATAAAGGATCACGGTGTGCGTAAACGAACTTTAAATGGGGGTGACAAGATTATTGTATTGGTTTTGTGTAAAAGGTGGAGGTTCAATACGGCCGGTTTTTGGGACATCTACAGATTGGCCTCAAACATGTTTTATTTTATTCATCTAACTAGGTCTCATAACCCCTTAAAAGGATTTTTCCTGAGAGTGATCTGATTTCAAGATAT
>NC_046662.1:106970880-106979849 GCF_010883055.1 Belonocnema kinseyi
AATGATAATATTATAATAGTCTTATTTAAATCTTGCTCCGCATTTGAAAGAAATTAATGAGATTTTTGATTTTGGAATTCTTCTCGTTGGTCCTCTTTTCTATCAAAAGTTCAACTACTTTGTTAAAATTTTTATTTCTTTTATTTGAAGGTTCATCTCTTTCATTGAAAATACATTTTTGAAACTGAAAATTAATCTATACCATTTTTGGTTAAAAAATCAAGTATTTTGTTAACAATTCGTCTTTCTTTGTAGAAATTAAATTGCTTTATGGAAAATTTATACATTTTGAATAAAAATTACATTTTTCGGTTGAATTATCCCTTGTTAGTATTTTTTGGTTGCAAAGTCGTTTTGTTGCAAATGCAACTATATTATTAAAAATTAAAATCATAATATTTGGGTGGAATATTCGACTATTCACTTAAAGTTGAACTACTTAGTAAAAAAATTAATTTTTTCTTCTTAAGGATTCATAATTATAGTTTAAAATCCAACTATTTGCCTTTAAATTAAGTTAAAAATTCAGCTTTTTTGTAGCTAATACTCTTTTTGACTTTAAAATTAAAGAATTTATGAAAATTAAATTGACCTTTTTTAGTAGACATTTAATCTTTTTGGTTGAAAATGTATCATTTTTGGTCAAAAATGCAATTTTTTGGTTAAAATATGAACTGCACATCTTCTTGGGTTTAAAAGTCGATTATTTCACTAAAAGTTGAACTACTTTGTAAAAAAATACGGTTTTTTAAACAAGGTTTTATAATTATGATTGAAAATTTAACTATTTGGTTGAAAGTTTAATTCTTTGATTGAAAACTCATGTTTTTCGCTTAAGAAATTCAACTTTTTTTAGATAATTCGTCTTTTTGACTTTAAAATTGAATAATTTCGTTGAAAATTCATGTATTTTGTTTAAAATTTGTCTTTTTTTTGTAGATAATTAATTTTCTTGGTCGGAAATTCATCTGATTGGTTGATAATTCAACAACTTTGCTGAAAATAAATTTTTTCCGTTAAAAATTATTTATCTTTATCTGAAAATGTAACTATTATAGGATTGATTAAAAATTAATCGTATATACGAGGTGTGTTCAAAAAGTAGGGTGACTGTTCAATTTTCGCGGGTTACGTATATTCAAGTTTAAAATTTTTTGTTTTGTTGCGTTGGTACACTCGTCACGATCATATGTTCACAGTTTTGACTATATAGCTCGTGTTGTTTTTCTGGCAGAGGCTTAAAAGTTTAGAAGGGTTTGGTGTGCTCGGCGATTTTCTTCTTTCGAAAAAAATGGAGCAAAGAGTTTTCATTAAATTTTGTGTGAAAAATGGAATCCAGTAATCTAAAACTCTTGAAATATTGACAGTTGCATACGGTGAGTCTACTCTGAGTAAGAAAAATGTGTATAAGTGGTACAAGCTGTTCCAAGAAGGCCGAGAGGATGTCGATGCCCTGGACGTCCCAGCACGTCAACAACAGATGAAAACGTTCAAGCAGTGGAAGAAACGGTGTTGAAAAATCGCCGAATTACCATCAGAGAAGTTGCTAAAGATGTTGGCATATCGGTTGGCTCATGCCATGCTATCTTTTCGGACGTTTTTGGGCTTGAGACGTATCTCAGCGAAATTTGTTCCAAAACTGCTTAATTTTGATCAAAAGATCCATTGCATGACCATCGCTGAGGAGATGTTGAATGAAATCAATAATGATCCTGATTTTCTCAAAAGGGTTATAACTGGGGATGAATCGTGGGTATATGGTTATGACGTCGAAACTAAAACCCAATCGTCTCAGTGGAAGAATCCTGAGTCTCCAAGACCGAAAAAAAGCACGTCAAGTTCGACCAAATGTGAACGTTTTGCTCACTGTCACCGTGGCGTAGTGCATCAGGAATTATTACCACAAGGTCGTATGGTCAATAAGGAGTATTGCCCTCAAGTTATGCGCCGTTTGCGAGAGGCGATATGCAAAAAACGTCAAGAACTTTGGAAAAACAATTCGTGGCTTTTGCAACACGATAATGCACCTGCTCATTCATCGTTGCTTGTGAAAGATTTTCTGACCAAAAACAGCACCACAGTCATGCCTCAGCCTCCATGTTCACTGGATTTGGCTCCCAGTGACTTTTTTTTTCCCCAAAACTGAAGAGATCCATGAAAGGACATCGATTTTCAACGATTGAGGAGATAAAAACTGCATCGTTGAAAGAACTCAAGGCTATACCACAAAATGATTATCAGAAGTGCTTCGATGGTTGGAAAAAGCGTTGGCACAGGTGTATTATATCTGACGGGGATTACTTTGAAGGGGACAACATAAATATTGAGGAATAAATGAATATTTGTTGAGAAAACCATAAAGTCACCTTATTTTTTGAACACACCTCGTATATATAATAGTATTAATATTTATATAATTTATATTTCATACTTTAAGTAACGCAACCTCAAAATACACGTATATAAAGAGGCGCGCGAAGTTTTCAAATCATGAGAATCGCCAGCCCAGCATCGAAATCTGGAAATATTAAAATCCCAATCTCTTCATTCTATTTCAAAGCAGATAGAGATATAAATAGAACCGCCGAAGTGTTCTGACTGGCAATCGTGCACCTTCGAGGTTTCAAATTTAGAATAGGAGAAATGGGTTGCGCGCGCAACCCAGGTATTTATATCGTCTCCTAATATATTAACACGGACATAGACGTGTCATAGTATTCGACCACGTCTCGTTTCACTTCTGGGATCACTGCATAGGAGTTGGACTTGGTAGAGCCTGGTGACCACAGCGTGTAGCCTAAGAGCCGAGGCCATTTTTGGCGAGTTATTAGGTAACGATTTTGCCACTATTTTCCTGATTTTTGAGAATATACTGATCACCAAATTTGTCTTCTCCAGAGATAGTCCTGGGAAGAAGGTGTTTCTTTACTCATTCGAAGTTGTAAAAAAAATGATTAAAATAAGTCATAGGGTAACGGCTGAATCTTTCTATGTTGAATGTCAAGACAATTAGACAATGTTTCGTGCAATTGGCAGAACAACAGGCCGGTGCGGTAGGCAGAACAAAATCTCGAGGTATCATACTGCAGAACATCGCAAACTGCCCGGTTTTGACATCGGTCATTCCGCGTCGGTTTACGGCCCTGACACTGCGAGCAGAGTGGTCACTTGTGCTCCGAAGACGATCAGTAGCGTAACTAGAGGCATAGTTTACCCCTTTTTGAATTTTATTTTATACCACAAAACCACTCCGCTGTTATCTATAATAATAAATATCGAATAATAATATTGAAGCGTCGTTTTGGTTAAGTTTGAAAATCGTTTTTTTTTATAGAACATTAATCTTCTTGGTCAAAAATTCACCTTCTCCCTTAAAAATTTAACAATTTTGTTGAAAATTCGTTTTTTTTCCTTGTTAAATTCAATTTTTTATCACAGCTTTTATCTGGAAATTCAACTATTCCATTTTTGGTTAAACTTTCTCCTGTAAATTGTATTAGTTAAAACACTAATTATTTGTTAGAAAATTAATTTATTTGTTTTCGATTATGACTTGAAATATTATTTCAATCTAAAAATTTTTTATTTTTAACCCATTCAATTTGAAAATTTTTAATTAAAAAAAGAAAATTTCGTTAATTATCAGCAATATTTGACCGTTCAATTAAAACAATCCATTACAAACAACTGTTAAAAACTATACAAATTTGAACAGAATGGTTCGAAATAGAAAGCCTTGAATTGTTAAATATGTAATGAGCTAAATTTTAAGTTTAAACGCTACAATTTTAATTTAAAAAAGATTCAGAATTAATATAAAACATGAAAGTATATCAAATAATTTGAAACACGTTTTAGACTTTTGCAGATCTAAAAAAAAAATAAGCTTTTTGAGAATTGTAAAGTATTTAAAAAGAATAACAAAAATTGTTGGGATTGCTAAGAACATTGAAAATGTTTTTTTATTTTGACAAATAAATTTTAAGTGAGTATTTGAAAACATTTTAAAAATTAAAAAAAAAGAATCCGGAAGATTTTAAGGAAATTTTTTTATTTTGCAGTTTTTTTAATTTTAGGAAAAAATCTAATTAACAAAATATATCAACTTTCAACTCAAAAGTTTACTTTTTAACAAATTAAATTAATTTTCTATCAAATAATTGATGTTTTAACTAATACAATGTACAGGATAAAGTTTTAACCAAAAACTGAATAGTTCAATTTCCAGATAAAAACGATTCATTTTTAATCAATCCTAGAATAGTTACATTTGCAGATTAAAAAAAAAAATTTAATCGAAAAAATAAATTTTCAATAAAGTTGTTAAATTCTCAACCAATAACATGAATTATCGACAAAGAAAATTAATGATCTACAAAAAAAGACAAATTTCAAACAAAATACATAAATTTTCAACGGAATTATTTAACTTTAAAGTCAAAAAAACGAATTATTTACAAAAAGTTGATTTTTTCAGCGAAAAATATGAGTTTTCAATCGAAGAGTTAAACTTTCAACCAAATAGTTACATTTTTAACCATAATTATAAAACCTTGTTGAAAAAAAGAGTATTTTTTTAAAAAGTAATTCAACTCTTAGTGAAATAATCGACTTTTAAGCCCAAGAAGATGTACAGTTCATATTTCAACTAACAAACAATTGCAATTTTGACCAAAAATGATACATTTTCAACCAAAAAGATTAAATTTCTACCAAAAAAGGTCAATTTCCAACAAAATATATGAACTTTCAACAAAATTATTTAATTTTCAAGTCAAAAAGAGTATCACCTACAAAAAAGCTGAACTTTTAACCCAAAAATATGATTTTTCAACCAAAATTTTAATTGTCGACCAAATAGTTGAACTTTCTATCAAATTGTCGACTTTTAACGCCCAAAGATGCAATTTTAACAAAAAGGTAAAATTTCTAATAAAAAATTTAATTTGGAGCCAAATAGTTGACTTTTCAGCTATAATTATTAATCCTTAATAAGAAAAAATTAATTTTTTTACTAAGTACTTCAACTGTAAGTGAAAGTTAAACTATTTGGTTGACAATTAAAATTGTGGTTGAAAAATTATATTTTTCGGTTAAAAATTAAGTTTCTTTGTAGATGATATTCTTTTGGACTTTAAAATTAAATGATTTTGTTGAAAGTTCATATATTTTGTTGGAAATGACCTTGTTTAGTAGAAATTGAATCGTTTTGGTTGAAAATGTATCATTTTTGATCAAAAATGCAATTGTTTGTTGGTTGAAATATGAACTGTACATCTTCCTGGGCTTAGAAGTCGATTATTTTACTAAGAGTTGAATTACTTTGTAAAAAAAATACTGTTTTTTTCAACAAGGTTTTATAATTATGGTAAAAAATTTAACTATTTGGTTGAAAGTTTAACTCTTTGATTGAAAACTCATATTTTTCGCTGAAAAAAATCAACTTCTCAACGCTCAATTTAACAGAATATTCCGGGTACAACCGTTGCAACTCCCTTATAAGGTCTCGATACCTCTCTTTCTTTTCATTCTCCTTGGTTATGATGTTTTTGTCAGCTGGTGCCGAAAATTCGATAATGACATGGTTCGCTTCTCGAAGTCAAGAAGATCCATGTCAGGCCTCGAGTGAGCAATAGAAACAATTGTCGAGAATATAAAGTTCCAGTATATGCGGTACTTTCCATTCTCGACAATTGACTTAATTTTCCTAGGAGTATTTAGAAGAGCGATATTAAGGTTAATGCCGTAGGAGTAACAGAGTTGGTAATAAAGCACTCTTAGTGCCGCATTGTGCCTTTGAATGTAGGTCGTTCCCGCGTGAGTTGGACAACTAGATAGTATGTGAGCTAAATGCTCGGGGTGTGCATGGCACGCCCTGCAGCTATCATCGGGAATGTCTTAGCTCAAAATGTGGCGACGGTATGTTAAGGTGGAAATGACACCGTCTTGGCATGCAAAAATGAAACCCTCCATACCAGACATCAATCCGGGCGATTTAAGGAAAGCAAACGTTAACTCACAAGACATTGACTGATCCTTCACATTTCTGTGCAAGATACCGTGCAGCCTCTTATCGAGGAGCTGTTCACGAAAGTTTTTCTCTTGTGCTTTCTTAATCCGGGCTTTCAGGAGTGAGCACTCGAGATAGATAAGATTTGATGGATTTTGCTCCCGCCTAATACTGAAGTCAAGTCCGAGTGCTTCAGCAGCCTCCTCCGCTGCTTTGTACAGAAACGCTCCTTTGCCCACTTCTTCGTGATTCCTGACCATTTTAAGAAGAGGATCTCTTCCATTTGCAACTCTGTGTGCTGTACCCAGAATAATCCTATTGTGAAAACATTCAAGACTCAATATTCCGCGACCCCCTTGACAGCGTGAGATGTACAGTCGCGGAATGGAAGACTTATAAGATGCATGCTTTTGTTCATGTGCATAACCTTTCTTGTCCCGATATCAAGGGATCTGAGCTCGTTCTTCGTCCATGGAACTACTCCAAATGAATAGAGTAGTACCGGGACGGCAAGCATGTTCGTTGCTAATACTTTGTTCCTCGCCGACAGTTCGGAAGACCAAATCTGTCGGATGAGACGTTTTTATCTGCTTCGGAGAGTATCCTTTATAGATGTCACATCCTGAATGCGGCTCTGTGGCACGCCCAGGTATGCATAAGTCTCTCCAGCGCAAAGTTGTCGTATGGCGCTTCTATCAACGAGCTCAGGATCTTCAGGAATTCCATTAGGTTTTCCTCGCTTGAAATAAGCTTGGGCGCATTTTTCTAACCCAAATTCCATTCCAATTTCCTTAGTATATCCTTCGACAATCCCCAGAGCTAAATGCAGTTGCTCTCTGTTTTTAGCATAGATATTAAGATCGTCCATGTAAAATACATGAGTGACCTTGGACTTTCGATCTGTAGGTTTGCCGCACAAGTACCCGTCGGAATGGCGAAGTGCTAGAGATAGTGGCAATAATGTAAAGCAAAAGAGGAGTGGGCTCATGGTGTCGCCCTGAAAGACACCTCTCTGAAAGCTGACCTTGTTAGTTGTCACACGATTTTTTCCAGATGATATAGTAAATCTGGTTTTTCAAAGCGGCATCAAAATCTCTATGCACCCAACTATTTGCGGATGAACCTTTAAGATTTCCAAAAGACAGATGATAAGTCTATGGGATGTCGAATCGAAAGCTTTCCGATAATCAATCCAGGCCATCGATAGGTCACACTGGTAGAATGCTGCATCTTTGCAGACACATCTTCTGATGAGCAGGTTCTCCCGACATCCGGCTACGCCTTTCTTTGAGCCTCGTTCTTCATACATTTCTTGCCACACAGGTTCAATTGCCCGAACAATCCTATCATTTAGGATAGCTGTGAATATCTTATAAAGCGTGTTTAGACAATTATTGGCCTGTAATTCTTCGGGTCAGTTAAGTTGCCTATTTTCGGCAGAAGTATTGTGCGCCCTTCCACCAACCACTCTGGAAAAGGCTCTTCCGACTTTATATATGAGGTGAAAATACGGGCCAAATGCTGATGGGTTGAAGAAAACTTCTTCCACCAGAAGGTTTTGATACAATCTGGTCCCGGTGCGGAATAGTTCTTCATCCCTCTTAATACTTTTTTCACCTCCTCGGTAGTGATGGGTGGGCATTCTTTATCAGGTGTTATGAGGGCAACACATAGCTCCTTGAAACTCTTTATATTTTCTGAGTCTTCGTCGAGTCTATGCTGAACTTCGTAGACTTCTCTCCAAAATACTTCGACCTCCTCTGGTTTGGGTGGGTGTTCGACAGTAACTGGAGGGTCTTAGAAGAGTCGAGATGGGTCAGAGAGAAACTATTGTTTTTCTCTGACCCACCTCTCCCTTCGCTCTAGACTTCTCCTAGCGTCAGATAGTATCCGTATTCTCTCAACAATATGCTGTCTGATGGTCAGTAGCTTTGACTTGTTAAGTATGTGATAACGGGTCCGGAGTACGTGCGCGAACTTTCGAACCTTGGCGGTAAAATTTCTGCCAGATGTGTTGTAGTCAATCACACACTGAATGCGGGACGCGTACTGTCTTGCCCAGCCTATCTTTATGGCAAGTTGATGCATTCGTCTTTTGGTCTTATGATCAGCCGTTGGTTTTGTTTTACGGTTCGCATCGGCCAAAGCTATCGCTGCATTATACACACAATAATTGATAGCCCAGAGGTCAGATTCTCCGGAAAAATGTCCACGAAGCTCGTCATCCATTTCAGCCTGATCTTTAGGCTTGAAGCTCGTCATCCATTTCAGCCTGATCTTTAGACTTGAGAGAAACCTTGGTGTTGATGTTTCTCCGGGTCGTAAAGCATCGCTCTTCATCTATTGGTTGTCTGCCCGCGGTTGATATTAGTGTCGTCTCTCTTTCTCTGTTGCCGGCTTGTTCTAGCTGTGGTAGAGTAGGCGTTCCGCTTACATAGCCCCTTTTACGGAGTAGTTCAGCATGGTTGCGCAGATGTTGCTGTGAAAAGTGCGATAGCTCCGGGTGTTTCTCGCACCACAGAGCATGCAGCCGTGTCATGTAACCCCATTCAGGGGCCACACTCGCAACGTAGCACTCTAGCAAGTCATGACTCAGTCGCTCCGTCCACCCAAAGGTTGCGAGATCCCGACGATCCATCGCATTGAATCCATTTTCATTGGCTCCCCCAGCTCTAGATTGGTCGGCATTATTGGCCGACCCATTGTCGGGAGCCCTGCGCGTTCTGTTGTTTTGAACCGCACTTACTACAACTATGTTTGGTGTTGTCATTGTTGTTCCCACGAGAAGCTAGGGAAAGGGTTTCGTCCATCTTTGTAGAGCCCCGCATGCAAGGATAAGGTTGCGTACTCTGAGAGATCGCCCGGTATCCCAGAGTCACCGTTCTAGACACCTCACCCAGGTGCCATTCAGCTTTCGGCACGGTTTTCACACCTCCGCTTGGGAGTTAATTCCTTCGGG
>NC_046662.1:106979949-106989513 GCF_010883055.1 Belonocnema kinseyi
TATACTTGAAGTAACGTAACCTCAAAATACACGCATATAGAGAGGCGCGCGAAGTATTCAAATCATGAGAATCGCCAGCCCAGCATCGAAATCTGGAAATATTAAAATCCCAATCTCTTCATCATTTTATTTCAAAGCAGATAGAGATATTAATAGGACATAGACGTGTCATAGTATTGGACCGCGTCTCGTTTCAGATCTGGGATCACTGACCTAAGTTGATGTTGGTTTAAAATAGTCAAACAGATAAAATTTCAGTGAAAAAAACATAACATTTAAGTCAATTGTTTTTAAAAAATTAATTAAAATTTAGTCATTTTAGAAGTCTCAAAAAATATTGAGACTTCAATCGATTAGACTACATTTTAAAAAAATATAGTACGAGAAAACAAAGCAGCGTAGGTTAGGACGACGAGCAGAAATTGACAAACTGTTATAAACAAACACAAACAACACAAACTGTCAATTTCTGCTCGTCCGTCCTAACCTACGCTAATTTGTTTTCTTGCACTATATTTTAAAAAAATGTAGTCTAATCGATTGAAGTCCCAGTATCTGGGCTATTAATTTCAGCTTCAGTTTAGAGTTAAAAAATTATGTTTTTTTTTCTTGCAATTGCAATCATTTTTAATACAAAATAGAAATTTGGAATAACTATTTGTTTGTTACAAAGGTAAAAATATATTCCAAGTTTTTACAAGAAGGAATCACGGCTTATCTATTTCTTTTTAAAGTTATATAAATATAATTTTCTTAAGATTCCGGAGATATTTCAAAAACATTTTTGAAGATTTCACATATGCCGAAAAAAAATGCAGAAAATTTTTATGTATTTTTTTATTTCACAGGACACACAAAATATTTTAAAAAATTCGAGCCAGCTTAAAAAATATTTAGGACTTTTAGAATATTTGAAGAAATAATTTAAAAAATAATTTTTCGAAAAACTATTCATGTTTTTAAATATTGTTACTCTCTTAAAATAATCTGAAATTCCTCAATAATTTTTGTAATAAAAAATTACATTTTTACAATGACCTTCAAAACCTAGAGATTTGTAGAAACTTCCAGAGGAATCTTACGAAAAAAATTTCATCCTTCCAAAATTCTTAAATAGCTTCTAACATTTGTTTTGAAAAAATCAACTGCAAGAATAAAAAACGAACATATATATCTTATTTTTTTCATATCTAACTTTGTCTATTAAATCATTAATCTCCACGGGGAAATGGACCTATTACCCCTATTAATAACAGTTAATATGCATAAATATATTAAATTGTATGCATATTTTAAAACAAATCTCATATTTCAAAGTATGTTCAAAATCTTTAATGGGTGTGAAGGTGTTTCAAAAGATTTTTAAGGTTTCGAAATACTTAAGAGTATTTTAAAAATTTCCACAGAATTTTCAATTGATTACAGTAATTTAATATGAGATTTGAAAGGATTTGAAATATTTCAGGGTATTTTTTAAATTTCAAGGAATTTTCAAGAGCTTTAAAATTTTTTTAAAGATTTCAACAGATTGTCAATATTTGAGGATGTTTTAAAAGATGTCAAGGAATTTTCATCTTATTTTTATAACTTTAAGGAATTTCAAAGAATTTTAAAGAAGTACTTTAAAAATCTTTGAAAAAAGGTCAAGGATGGTCAAAATAATTTGAAGGTATTGCAATATTTGAGAGTATTTCAAAATGTTGCACGGAATCTTCAATTGATTACGTTAATTTAATAGAGATTTTGAAAAATTTATTATATTTTAGGATATTTTAGCAGATTCCAAGGAATTCTAAATTGATTTCAATGATGTAGTATCAAATTGTAAAAGATTTGAAATATTTTAGGGTTTTTTTTTAATTTTCAAGGAATTTTCAAGAGATTTCAAAAGATTTTAAAGGATTTTAAATGTTTGAGGATTTTCAAAAAGATGTCATTTTCAATTCATTTTTATAATTTAAAGAAATTTTATAAAAATTTCAACAATTATAGCAGGGTTGTTTAAAAAAACTCTAAAGTACTTTATAAATTTTAAAAAGATGTCAAAGTGTTTCAAAATATTTTAAAGGTGTCGAAATACTTGAGTATTTTAAAAGGCCCCAAGGCATTTTCAATTGATGACAGTAATTTGATATAAGATTTCAAAGGATTTGATATATCTTAGGATATTTTAATAGATTCTAAGGAATTTTCCATTGATTTTAATAATTTAGTATGAGATTTTAAAGGATTTAAAATATTTTAGGTCATTTTTAAAACTGCAAGTAATTTTCAAGAGCATTGCAAAATTTCAAGAGATTTCAAAGGATTTTAAATATTTTAGGATGTTTTAAAACATTCCAAACATTTTCAATTAATTTCAATAATTTAAAGCAATTGCAAAGAATTTTAATTATATTTAACTTTTCAGTTTGAAGGTGGAACTGGTTTGTTAAAAATGTAATTTTTTTTTGGTTGGCGATGTATCAATATAGTTGAAAAAATTTGTTTTCTGAACATTTAACTATTTTGTAGAGAATTTTTGTTTGTTTTTGTTTAAAAATTAATTTCTTTCAACTACAAGAAAATAATTCTTTTTTGTCGAAAATATAACTATGATTAAAAATTAATTTTTGTATAAAAAATTAGACTTGGTGGAAAATAAATTTCTTTTGTGCAAAGTTCATGTATTTTATTAAAAATTCCGTTTTTTTTAGTACACAATTCAGCCTTTTGGATTTAAATTTAAATTTTTATTGAAAAATTTAACTATTTTGTTGAAAACAATTTCAACAATTTTGTTTCAATTTATGTATTTTATTCAAAATCTTTTTTTTTTGCAGAAAACTAATTGTTTTAGTTGAAAGTTGAAACATTTCTGTTAAAAGATATTCAAATAGTCATTAATAATAATATAATATTTCATAATTATAATATTAACATAAATAATATATATAACAGTAATAATATCCATATTATATACACCTGAAAAACATAACCTCAAAATCGACTCATGCATGAAATAAAGAATAACGCGAAACATCAAAATCGCCAATTTCTTTAATTTCTTTCTAATGGGGATCGAGATATAAATAGAAGACCACCGAAGTCTTTCGAAACGTTCGAAACTTTCAGATTGTCAACAAAGATATCTTTGTGGTAACGATGGACATAGGAAACAAGCGACTAGGCATGCCATTGCGGGGGTGATGCAATGAGGAGGGAGGTCCGCCACCTTTTGATGTCCCGCGACAAACATGGCAGCGCCCACATGTTTATATTTTCATGCAACGTTTGTCGGCAAAAATGCTCGTGCGCATAATCAAATAGCACATCGTAAGATGGCAGCTCTCCCCACTCATGGAATTCTCCCCCCGCCCTCCCGTGGATTCAACCCCGCTCGCCAAGGTTAGGATGACATGCCTAATCCCGTCTTTCCTACGTCCATGGTGGTAACTAATTGAGCAAAAACATAATTGGTAAATAATTTCAGAAATTGCTAACTTTCGTCATTTGCCGACGCGCAACTTGCGCCTTCAAAGTAACTCTTAGGTAATCCGCGAAGAGGGCGCAGTTATCAGCGCATGTTTTTCACACTCTCTAATTCCATTATCTCGGCAATTTCCCACCTCATCTCTGGTAGAGCCTGGTGGTCACTAATGTAGGCAACCGTTAAGACACATACTTTGATCCTGTGTTGCGGGCTCGTTAGTTGGCTCTGTAGGACTTTTCCCCGCTACACGTCCCTCAGGGGCCAAAGTTTGATCTATCTTTCTTACTCCTTCGTTGTTTTCCGAACGTCAACAGGCAATGTCAACAGGTCGATGCGTTTACCTGTGGCGACCTGTCAAAGGTGCGAATTTTTGGCAGTTAACTAACGTGACTCGGATAAGGTTAAAAATTGTTGTACATATAGGGGCTGACATTAAAAATAGCACCTGCGCATTGCCAGGCTTACCTGGATGCAAAAGTGTTGCCAGGCGGCTTCGAAGTCGCCGGACATTCAGGTAAAATTTCTTGAAATTGATTTTACAGGAAAAAGTTTGAAACAAAAGTTGGCCCACTCCCAGAGATGCATACTTTCATTGGTATATCATTTTTTGATCAAATTGATATATTTGGAGCAAACAGCGATTAAAGAAATGTCATAACAATAAAAAGCCCTTTTTATTGACAAGTGATTTTTTCGAAAATTATTAAAAGACAAAAGGTACTCTATTACAGGTATACTCCAAGATGAATAAGAAGTACTTGATCAAAATGTTAATATTGACCAAGTTATTCGCATTTTCCCTTCTTTTTCCCATTTTTTCTATCACCTGCTGTATCTTTAGCAATTTAAAAGAAGGGTTGCTCAAAATTAGTACACGAATAAAGTAAGTCTTGTGCAAAGAATTGGCGTCAGCCACTTTTACTTAAAACAATAACTTATTCTGCTATAAATAATCATAATCAGAGTCACGTTCTCAGCTTCTGATTATCGTAGAAAGTTGTAATAAAGGTGAATATGATTATAAAAATGAAACAACAAAATCGCTTTAATTTAAAATATCCATTATTTATTATTGTTAAAGTTTATGTTTTGTCGCCGAGATACGTTCGATCTTTATTACCGTGATGAATGTCAAGTTTCCCAGACCCAGCGTGGGACATTGGCGTAGGCATTACAAATTCTTCATGGTGCATTTTTAATGCAGTTCTATAGCATTAAAGTTAGCCCACTGGCTTATTTTGTATTACACAATCACTACAATATTTATAATTGCACGCTATGGAAATTTTTATTTGTCGCGGGTTCGAACCGTAAATGTTTCGCATTCCTAAGGCATAAAGCCTCGCGGTTATCTAGCTTCGAGTATAAAGAAAAAACTTTTGAAATATATCCTACAGCTGTGCAGGACACTCTGCAAATTTTTGCAACCCATTCTATGAAAAATGTTGCGAAGCTTATAATAATATATTTATGATATAATAATTTTCGAAATATTACAAATTATTATCGATCATTTTATGTAATTAAAAAAGCTTTTTAATACATTCAAAAATATTTCAAGATATTTAAAAATATTTTGGAGAAATCAATCTATATTTTAAGAAATTTAATCGATTTTAAATGATTTCTAAAAATGTACGAAGATTTCAAGAGATTTAACTGTTTTAATACTTAAACATATTCAAATATTATTCTTAAGATACAAAAATGAAAGGCAAATAAATGTTAAATACATAATTTATTTAGAAATTGTTTAATAGAATATTCAATCAATCTTAATCTTGTGCAAATTCTGGAGTTAGGTATTCAAAAGCCTCTTCACTAACCTCATTTGCTATAAACCAAGCCTGAAGACGGCGACTAATGTCAAGTCGAAGCGCACCTCACCGGCTCATCAATCTCGCATAACATGCACGGTACAATACATTGATTGGTATGGCTGTATCAAGCAAATAGCCGGATGCCCAATGCAAGACTTAAATGCAGTGTTCTTTCAAATAGATAGTTGATAAAAGTATACGTTCAATACAGCCATGATAGAGGGGCATACAATTCTTGTATCTACACTATAATATTTTGATATTTTAATCATATATCTGATGCTACACTTTTCCCAAACTATCATTTCAGTCGAATAAACCTGCCTCGTCATATTAGGCTTGGTGATTTTCTTATACGTAGGTAATAAATCTCAAATTCGTATGGCTGAGACAACACAATTTTCTTTTTAATTCAATTAGAAATTCTCAAGCAAACTCGGATGGCCATTAGCCTCAAACTATTTCTTTTAGTGTACAAGATTATTATAACAAATTATTTAAATTGGTCGAAAAGTTGAAAATTCAAAATTTGATCATACTAAAAATGTTTGAAACGACATATTTCCAAGATTTCAAAATTCTATGCACGGCTGTTCATATTACTCAGAAACTTAAACAATTTCTTTCTATGACTTTTTTCTATAAAAAGAACATCATTAGAATTAGAGCATTTTCAAAATAAGAAAAAATATAAAAAATCTGCCCGCTCGATTATGTGTTTACCTCGCGCTACGCGCTCGGTCTTTATATTTTCGCAAATTCTTGCCCAAACATTTTAAAATTAAGACTCAAAACATCCACCGCTGTAATTTTGTGATTGTGAATTCTCTTTCGTTAAAAAAGCTTAGCTCGAGAGTTTGAGCGCACCTATTGCACGCGACTGAGGGCAATCGCACTCCGCGCTTAGTCTTTGCATTTCTTCCGCATTCCGGCACAGACCTTCTAAAATCAAAGGTCAACTTTTCTACGTTATACACAACTCTTTCATATCAATTATAATAAATTTTTTATGTAACTCTGCCAGGGATTACTTTTTAAAAAATTGCAAAATAAAAAGCAAATTGTATTTATCATGATTATTTTTTTATTCGTTTCTTATTTTACTTTAAATTGTATTCTAAGCTGCTCTGAAACATGTATCATTTCGATAAATGTATATCATTACAATTCATAATATGCATAAAAATTGAATCATACTAATTCTTATTTCCTTGTTTTTATAAATTTTTTATTTTCAATGTTGTTTTTAACAATTAAATAAAAACTACTGCGCATCTGCATAGGGTCTGATACAGGAACCGCTATAGGGTCCTATACATCAGCTTATGTTCTCTTTCGCCTTTTCAGTGCTGTTTCCAAAAAGTTAATTTTAAAATTTTTAATCTTACGTTTTACGATTAAAAGAAAATCTACTCGTCCTATCGAAAAATAATTAATAAGAAATTTATAGATCTGTTTAGGCAAACAACTTTAGTCTGGTAATTTAAGTTCATACCTTGTGTCGTTTTTTGAAATAAATTTAATATTTTTATATAGAATGTTATTTTTTACGACTAAATCAAAAATTAACTGTCCTATCAAAAATTACAGCTCTTTTTGGGATGAACAAGTTTTGTCATTTTTTTATAGAAAAAAGTAATGGGAATAAATTGTTTGAGTTTGTGAGTACTATGAACAACCATAGATAGAATTTTTAAATCTTGAAAAAATGTGGTTTCGAACATTTTTGGTACTATCAAATTAGGAATTTTCAACTTTTCGACCAAATTGAAAAAGTTGTAATCATAATCTTGTAGGCCTTTCGAAAAGCAAAGTTTTTCTTCTCCTGACTTTTTTTCATATCATGCGTTGTTTGGCTTAAAATGTCCATCTTACTTTGTTTTTTTGGATTTTGAAAATGCTATAACTCTAGTAATTTTTTATTTTTCGAAAAAGGCATTAGGATAAATTGTTAAATTTTTTGAATACTACGAATAACCGTACAGAGAATTTTGGAATTTTTAAAAAAGTGGTTTAAAAAATATTTAAAATGTGCCCACTTTTTGAATTTTCATCCAAAATGGCTGGCTAACGAACTTGACCTTTAGTTTAGGAGACTAAACGCGTGTACCAAAGGGCAATCTAATAGATTAATTTTTTCAAATTGTATCGTGTTCACAGACAGGCAGACATACATACAGGCACACAGAGAGACACATTCATAAAAACCTGTTTTTCGGATTCAGGGGGTCTCAAAAGTGGACATTTGAAAAAAACTGGGGGGGGGGGGGGGCAAATTTTACACAAATTTAATACCTTCTCTGTTGAGAATGTAAAAAATAAACATTTTAAGCCAAACAACGTATGATGTGAAAAAAAGTCAGGAAAAGAAAAACGTTGATTTTTGAAAGCTCTCCATGACTACTTTAACAAGTTTTTTAATTTGGTCATGAACTTAAACACTCCAAATTTGATCGCACCAAAAATAATGAAAAATGAAAAAATTCTATTTTTTGGTCAAACTATGCAAGATGCGAAAAAAATTAATAAGCTAAAATTTCGCGCCCTGGAAAGACCTAAAAATTTGTAATAAATCACTTTTCTATAGGACGCGTAGTTTTTGTTTTTAGTCATAAAAAATAACATTAAAAATAAAAAAATAAAATGTTTTCGACTAACGACTGAAGCTACGAACAAAAATAAATAAACTTGTTTATCTAAAACAGAACTATAATTTTTGATAGGACACGGACTTTTTTCTTTAGTCGTAAAAAATCACATTAAAAATAAAAATATTAAATTTTTTTGAAAAAACGACATAAGTAAAAAATAAAAGTAACAGACAAAAGTTGTTCGCATAAAAAGATCTATAAATTTATTATTAATCATTTTTCGATAGGACAAGTAGATTTTCTTTCAATCTTAAACAATAAGATTAAAAATTAAAAAATTAAATTTTTGGAAAAAGGACAGAAAAGACGAAAGATGACAAAGGATTCTATATAGGACCCTATATAGGTTCCTGTATTAGATCTTATGCAGATGCACAACAGATTTTCTTTAATTGTAAAAAAAGATTCATAATAAAAAAAAATTATAAAAACAAGGAAATAAGAATTAGTATGATTTAATTTTTATGCATATTATAAATTGAACCGCTGGCGACCAAAAGGGGACACGGCCGAATTCAGCCTGAGAATAATTGTCCTGAGTGACAATTTTAAAAATCGTTCTAATTTCAGTTTTAAAGACTGATACTTGTAGATAATTTCAAGGCGCATCTTTTTTTCCTTTTGCAAAAATTTATAGGTTTTGTAGTTTTTGAAATAATTGGTAAAAAGTGGATTTTTTGAAAACGAAAAATTCCAATCTTTTTTCATTTTAACTCGCGCTAATTTAGCCAATTTCCATCATTTCCCGATTTCCCCAATACCAAGTACGTGTTTAAGTCTTCTGAAACTATCTAAGAAAGAAAAACGAGAATATTGTAATAAACAAAAAAGTTATTAATTTTTTTTTTTGAGGCGATGCAAAAATCATGAATTTTAACCTTCAAGCGCCTCGTTTAGCGAACGAATTTTAAGCTACGGAAAGCTTTCAGTGAAAAAGTTGTTCATTAAGGTTCAAAGAAGTTTTTTGGAAAGCTTTAGATCAATTGGATTAACAGTTCAAAAATTATGAATGTTTTAAAATCCAAACGATAATCTTGACGCTGGCCAAAAACGTGCCTGGCCGGCTACGTACGCGCTGCAGCGGACGACGTGAAGGTCAAGTCAATCTTACCAAAACAAATGCACAACAGTAACTCCAGATATTATAATTAAAATTATTTATTTATTAAATATTTAACATATAATATTATGCATATTATTGAACAAGAATAAATTAATTAAACAATATTTTATTAGAAACTACTTTTAGTCATTTTCGTCACTCTCTTCAGTTTCTTCCGCATCTGGATTCTGAGTTTGTACTTTTAAAAAATATGATTTGAAAAATTCTTTTCCTTTAGCGCTTAAATACTGGAAGAGATTTTCTACATCCTTTATTTTGGCAGCTTATAATCCGATTCGGGGCGGAGGACTTTTCAAAAGATTTTCTATTTTAAGCGTAAGTTTAAAGAAAAAAGTGGTTGGATTTTGTAACTCATAGTTGTCAAAAACATCCACTTTTCCATCAGGAAAAACATGCCAAACGAACGCTTTGCTGATTTGGAAATTTTTTGGCTTTCGCATTTTGCCTTTGAAACATTTTTCAAAATCCTGCAGAAGATCTTCACACTTCTCGACCATT
>NC_046662.1:106989613-106991973 GCF_010883055.1 Belonocnema kinseyi
TTTAATGCATTTCTTAATGGGTTTTTATTTTAGAATATTAATTTTAAAAGAATATTGAAGAATATTTCAAAAGATTTCCAAAATTTTATCAAGAAATCCGAAACTTTTAAGATATTTTTGTATATTGCAGGATTGATTAAGAGTTTATGGTAACATTTTCAATGCTTTTTTTCTTTTAGAAATTATTTTTTACAGAATTCCTAAAAAGAGTTTAAAACCAAAAACAAATCGGTAAGAATAAATCAAAATTGAACAATGATTACTTTCGAAAAAATTCTACTATTAGGTTAAAAGATATTTAGAAGTTTTTAAGAGATTCAAAACTACTTTTAATAGTTTAGCAATATATATATTTTTGAAGATCTTAAAATAAGATTTTGACGTTTTTAAATGGGTTTTAAACTTGTCAGCTAATAACAAAATATACTTCAGATTCCTGTAAACATTTTTTATGATTTTTCATTGAAAAACAATAATTTTAAAAGAATATTTAACAAGATTTCAAAACAAATTTTGATGTATAAATAACAATTGAGAACTCATCTTTTTTAGTTGAAAATTCAACTGCTTCTTTAAAAATTGAACTATTTTGTTGATTAATAAAAAACAGTAAGATTTCACCACACTTCATCTTCTAACGTTATTATTAAATGGCATGGGGGAGGGGGGGGGCAATGATACGTATCCTAAAAAGAGGAATTTTTAGTTAAAAACATAAATTTTCTTAAAATATCGTAAAATATAACAATTTCCAGTTTCAGAAACAAATTAAATGAATAAATTTGAAATTTTAGAAAAACAAGTACAAGGAATTCGTTTCTTCCATTCAAACAGCTTGAGATTAAAATGAATGTCTCAGTTAGTTACAAATGATAATAAAAATGTATTAATAAATATTTTGAAAAAAAATTTATAATAGTTAAGTATTAATTATATAATATTCCAGGAATATTGACAGAGTGAATCTTAGCACGCATGCTATTATTCATTCTCATTTTAATTAAGAAACCGAATTTTTACTATACGTATACCTGCCCAAAAATTCGTATTTGTTTATAAAGTATTTGGTTAGAAACTCTATTTACAATAATGTTTATTCTTAACGTTTTAATTATTTTTATGATTAAACGTAATTCTTATATTAATATGTACATTGAATCAACCTAGTACTATTTGTACAATATTTTGAAATTCAAAGTGGTAAAGTTCATGAATTTTAAACTAAAAACGTTAAAAAAGTGAATAATATGTAAGATTTTTAAATTAGTACCTTGTCAATTTTATAAATTTCAAATTCTGTGTGTGAAACTCAATTTCTTTAGAATCTTTGCAGTCAAATCTAATTTTAAAACGTTAAAAATGGTAAAATTTGCGAAGTTTTCAATTTCCAGTTTAAAGGTTTTCAAAACATAATAACTTTGAATTCTAAGCTTTCCAAATTAGAGTAATATATAGACATTCTATGAATGAGCATTGCGAATACAAACGGATTATAAGTACAATGGATACTAATGTCAAAATCTCAGGTATGCCCGTCTCTAATCCGACGCGAGATATACTGGGTAGAGGCAAGTGAGGGGTAGCAATGGTGGGGGTACACTTAAGCAGGTATCAGTGCGAGTCGGGCTATGACCCAAGAATTGCGTCCGAGGTATCTTCAGGTGCACATCCCACGAAAATGGGACAATGGAAAAGGAATCTTGAAATACTTGTCCCATGAAAAACAATGTGTGATTTTAAACTGGCAATTGTATTTTCTGCTTCTTTTATGTTTTAATTGGGATGTAAAAGTGCAATATATTTTTTAATTTTTTGCATTACAGAAATATTAAGAATAATAATAATTATTATTATTACCATTTTTGAAAATTCATGTGAGTAGGATGAGGAAAGGATGAATAAAAGAATTATTCAATAAAACTATTCCTTCTCTAAGAAAATAAGAATTTCAGTTTCAGTTGAAGGGCAACCACAAAGAATGTCACATTTGTGTACTTAAGAAAACTGCCTAAAATGTAAGATTTACTTATGTAAAAATGTATTATTTAACCAAAGCCAGACATATTCAGCAGAATTAGAATTTTATTTGACATTGTCAAAAGTAACTTTATTGTCAAATATCAATCAGAAGTTGAATTTTTGCAATAGGCAATAAATTACAAATTTTAAATATCCCGTGTGGAAAATGCCCAGCTTAGCCTTTTTTTATTAGTGGCCCTCCAGAGGCCCTATAAAGGCAGCCCACTGTGGGAATGTCTAGCTGGGCCCTCGCTAGGGTTTATGTATTTGCCCCTTCATTTTTATTACGAAAAATTCCAAGTCCGATCACCAAACTAGAAGAAAAAATCATGATTTTTTCT
>NC_046662.1:106992073-106994891 GCF_010883055.1 Belonocnema kinseyi
TCAAATTTTTAACTTTTCTAGGCAAGTAATATATCATTGGAATCGGAAAAATTCGTAGATGCTGATAATGCTATTTTCAAATCGCTAATTAAAAAATTTAAACTTTTAAAATTTCCTTACTTCGACATGCCTGTGGACAAAAGACTCTTGTTGGAGTAAGCTCACTCACATTAAGGTACACGAATATACCGAAAAGTAGTAGAAAAAATTAAGGCGGGTGGAGCCTGACCATACCTGAAAATGAAGCAAAAAGTTTGCCGACCACTGCCTTAGAAGGTCATAATGCGAGTCAAGAATTTGCAATTTTGAATACCGTAGAAAATTTTAATTATATTTCCCTCAACATTTTAACTTGAAAAACTTCTGCGAAACTAAAAAATAATATTTACCGTATGATGCTTGTTATATTGTTTTTAAGAATCTATTTTATTTTTAAAATATGGTTTGAGCCATAAACAATAAATTTAATAAAATAAAATTTATGTATAATAAAGTTTCGTTTGTCGAAGTATTATTTTCGGTCTGCAGAGTTTAATTTGGTGACCGAATCCAATTTAAACCAGATCTCTAATTTTTGTAATTTTGCCACTGATTTGTTTGCCGACTTTGTCGAATTTGAGCTTTTGCAATGATAAACTAGCCTCAGAATTGGTTTACCCACAACAAACTAACAAGATGCCTTCTTCATATAAGCAGAATTTTTTGGGAAAATATAAAAAATAATAAAAAAGATATTTTGGAAAACCATACCTTTTCAATTTATCCCATAACTTTTTTATACTTTCCGCTTATACTAGAAACTGAAAAGAAACGAATCATTTTCTCAAATAACAACGTGTGTCGTTCTCAAAATATTTTGCAATTTCAACTGTAGAACCTAGCTTCTTTTAAATAGATTCAATATGGTGAAAAAATCTACGCTAAATGTGGAATTTCGGTGCGAGAGTTCTAATTAAGGCGCTTCCTCAGACTTGAACATTAGCCCATGTATTACTCTGACAAGCGTTTCTCCTATAATTCTAAATTGTATGATTTCATGTTTCGAACTACAGAATATAAATGCCGAAATAGAGGACTGAGCGGAGAGCTCTTTTCGAAAAATGGCCTGGTTCTTGTTTTATTCCAATAAATTGAAAATTGATGCATTTTTGCGCCTGCGAAATAGCAAACCGTCACCATGAGTGTACTCATGGTGAACATAGTACTCGGGCCTCTGCCCCGCTAAGAAACAGCAGGTGTTCTAGAGAAGCGTTTCCCAAACCGCTACCCTTGGTAGGGTGGCTACCCGGCGTTAGGGGGATGCCACCCCGGGCCGGGTACCTCGATAGGCTCCAAGGCAGTGTCCCCGCTGTGAGCACGCGACTACTTTTGTTGACCTAGCATGAATGCCTTTCATTATTCTGAAATTAAGAGCTGTTACAATAATTGAAGTCATAAAAGTATGCCACAATTGAATTTAAATGCGATGAATGAATTTAGTGATATAATTTTACTAACATGGAAAAAGGTTCATAAAAATCGGTTAACATTTGCACTAATATTGTGCGAGAAAATCCATTACTAGCCCACTTTGTAGCGTAACAAAAGTGCAATAACTTTTGAAGTTACTGACCGATTTGGTTCTATCTTTTTTTAATGTTCTCGTCATAATCCAGAAAATCTAGCGCTGCTTATTAAAATTCGACAATAAATATTTTAGTGAATTTCCATTTTTTCTAATCGGCTCTTAATTTTCTAACAATGGCAAGGTCGAGCGCGGCAAGCAAGCACATGCCCGCATCACAGGCCGGCAAGTGTCCCCCCTGCAGTTTAAGTATTATGAAAAAAATTGAGGGTGACGGAAAGACGATTAAAAAAAGATAAAAGAAAAGCGGTTAATCCGTTCGATTTCTGGATATACCTTTTTTCTCTCTTCTCCGATTGTACGACACAAATTTGTTTTCATATTTTGCTTTAAATAGCATCCTAAGCTGCGGTAAAACGTGTATGATTTCAATCAACTTATATCATTGCAATTGAACCGCTGGCAACCAAAAGGGGACACGGCCGAATTCAGCCTGAGAAGTATTGTCCTGAGTGTCAATTTTAAAAATCTTTCTAATTTCAATTTTAAAGACTGATACTTCTAGAGAATTTCAAGGCACATCTTTTTTTCTTCTTTCACAAATTTATAGGTTTTGTAGTTTTTGAGGTAATTGGTAAAAAGTAGATTTTTTGAAAACGAAAAATTCCAATCTTTTTTCACTTTAACTCGCGCTAATTTAGCCAATTTCCATCATTTCCCGATTTCCCCAATACAAAGTACGTGTTTAAGTCTTCTGAAACTGTCTAAGAAAGAAAAACGAGAATATTGTAATAAAAAAAAAATTTATTAATTTTTTTTTTGAGGCGATGCAAAAATTATGAATTTTAACCTTCAAGCGCCTCGTTTAGCGAACGAATTTTAAGCGACAGAAAGTTTTCAGTGAGAAAGTTGTTCATTAAGGTTCAAAGAAGTTTTCTGGAAAGTTTTAGATCAATTGAATTAATAGTTCAAAAATTATGAATGTATTAAAATCCATGCGGTAATCTTGACGCTGTCCATAAACGTGCCTGGCCGACTACGTACGCGCTGCAGCGAACAACGTGAAGGTCAAGTCAATTTTACCAAAACAAATGCACAACAGTAACTTCTTTTTTCATCTTCTATGAAATTCTACAAATAAAGCATAGAATCAGCTTCGAGGCTGTGTTCCTTTGTTCCCACCCAAAAGGTCCCAAATTGTCTCACAATCAAGCTGCAAAGTACATGGGAAAATCATCGTCGTTCGTCAGCAAG
>NC_046662.1:106994991-107004832 GCF_010883055.1 Belonocnema kinseyi
GTATATATCACTACGTTAATTTTGTATGACCGCTCATCGCTTTCAATTAAACTATGCTTTCAAAATTCTCAAAATCCTTTTCCAGGGCAGTAAAGGGGGCAAAAACTGTAGGGCTTATCTAGGCTCTATGTAGGCCCTACAGGGGGCTAAGCTGGGCACTACAGAGGGCCGCTTCATTGGCCCTTCGGGGGCAGCCCACGTGGGGCCTTCGAAGGTGAGCATGTCGAAACTATGTTGGCCCTTCGTAGTTTTCCAACATAGGACCAACGTAGTAAAGGGGCAAATCACGTGGGCCCTCGAGAGGGCCAGCTTAACGTTTCCACACGGGATTATCATTGTATAGTTTCAATTGAAATAATTACTTTTTGAACCCAAAATTTACTCAAAGATATAAAGTTTGAATAAAAAATAATTAATCTTTAACCAAAAATAATAAATCTTGAAAGAAAAAAAATGAATTTTCTACCGAAAAGATGAATTTTCTGACAAAAGAAGGCAATTCTTCATTAAATTATATGAATTTTTAACAAAATAGTCTGATTTTCAACCAAACAGCGGAATATTTAACCAAGCACTTTAAATATCTATCAAAATGGATACATTTTTGACAAAAAATAGAATAGTTTAAATGTAAGTATTAGAAGGGAAATGTAGAAAAATGATTATTTGTAATTGATTGTAACGAGAGCGAATGCGCGCCTTCGCGCGCGCGTTTACTTTTTTTTTTAAAGTATTATATTTTATCATATTTTATGTATTTCTTTACTATCAGATGTACTTAGTTTATGTTTCTCCTATATTTTTGACCAAGAATTTATAAATTTGTTTTTATTGATTTTTCAATATCCAATTTTCAATGTAACTTAATTTGTTTTAAACATGATTTTTAATTATTTAAAAATAAAAAATTATTTGAATATTTCTGTATACACATAATTCTTTATAATATTACTTTGCCGCTGCTCTCCTAGGAAAATTTTTAGTGAATGCCAAGATCGAACTCGGGAAAATGCCACATACAATTGTTCATGGTTAAATACATCTTTACGAAGATCTAACCCGCAGATAGTATCGAAAGTTTGTCCTTCACAATATAATGTAATACGATGTATAAAGACAATGTCCGCTGCCTTATCACCTGTTAAAATGCGACATCGTAGAAGATTATTTGTTAAGTTCGATTATTTGCAAACGTGTACCATTACATAGACCTTCGTGAATAGAAAGATTACGAATCACCATAACAATACAATTGTTTTTTAATCGTAATTCATGCGGAGGAAGGGTCGGTGGATATAATGTGTTTAGGTATTCTATGAGTATTTCATCATTTATATCCCAATTGTCAAAATTTTCAACACTATCTAAACTTGTATAAATTCGTTCTGTGGTTTTGTCCAATAGCTCCACGAATCTGTAATTTCTTTCTTCAACATCGACATTTCGTACTGATAATATATGTGTCTTTGCTAGATCTCCAAATCTTCGATGCTTAATGAGTTTATTAAACATTGTCTGTATTATATCATCGGTTGTAGTAGCTATACATTTTTCTGGGGCTATTAAGTAATTCTCGTTGTCATTTAAACTACAATCTCCAACAGACAATAAATACTTTGCGAATTCTGCTTCTTGTGGTAAAGTAAGCATATTTTCAGTTAGTGAAAATACAGAGAAATGTTTCCAAAGTGAACTGAATTTAATGAATAAATTTACTAATTCACTGCGAATTGCATGAGTTTTCAGATGAAGTAATTGCCTAAACATGAAGTCACGTAATGTTCGATCTATTAATTCCAAAAGCATACCTAAATTATGTAATGCAATATGTTACGATAACTTTCCCTTAAAGACAATAATAAAATATTGTCCAAAAATGCATTTCCTTTTTACTTTTTACAACGTAAAACAGATTTAGTAGTTGTTTATATTACTATTAGATTTGTTTCTTAAACTAAAAAGAGAAGAAAGACAAATGCGATTTGTTAACGATTTTAAGTAAAATATGAAATAATTTTAATGTAAGTTTTTATTTGAATATTTAATCTGAATTATATGAATTATCATGTAAGGTAATAATACGCCTATAAGTTTTTATTTTAAAAAATGTATTTTATAATTATAATCAATAATGCTACTTCAAATAATTTAGTATGAAATAATAACTTATAACTAAAAAAAAATAAAATCTAAAGATAGCGCTTTTCCTGTTTCTTGTCAACACGAAAGAAAAAGAAGTTAAGGCCATGTGACCGAAACCTCAAGATTTTTTGTAAATGAATGAGAAATACTAATAAACGTTTGTCTGCCCCTAAAATGTTATATTTATGAAAAAAACGATAAACAATTTTTTTTACTGTTTTCTTCTAATTGTAAATATGTAGGACCAAACGTTTTTACTCGCTTATTATTTAGTTTCCAACATTTTTAATTCAATATCATGTTTCGTGCAAACTCAACACGAATTGCTTAAATAAAAAATAATTTTGATTACAGTTGGTATTAAGATAAGTAGTATTATAGACGATAAAAATTTGTATTTTCAAATTATGAGTATAATCATTAATGTTACTTTAAATTATATAGTATGAAATCATAACTATTTAAAAAATTAAAATTGAACGATAGCGCCGTTCCTGTTTCTTATAAGCATGGGAAAAAAGTAATGAAGGCCATTTGAGCGTAGCCTAAAAACATTTTTTCAATTTTTTCTCAAATCCAAGTTATGCCAACACAAAACGCGATATCGATTACAAATTTTTGGAAATAAAATATAAATCATTAATAAGCATTTGCCTGCATCTAAAATTCATAATTCTGAAATTGCCAAAAAAGAAAATGGTAAACAAATTTTGCTCTTATAATTGCAAACATGTAGGACCAGGCCAACGTTTTTACTTTCTTCAAATTTTATTTCAAAAAATGTTAATTCGATATCACCTTTCACGTGAACGTAGTTTTTTATTTAAACAAATGCAAGAGGAATTTTTGTAGCTGAGGTGACGAATGAAAACAGTGTGTTAAAAAGATAGACCAATAGAAATCATGGCTAAGTCATACAATCTGGCAACCCTGTATGACGGTTCCTTAGCCCTGTAAGAAGAAGTCGACCTGTGCTTTTGTAAAGGCTCTTTCATACCTTATTTAGCCAGCTTGGGTTGGCAAAGAAAAAACATCGCATTCGTCTTGCAAATATCTATACCGACGTGTGCTTGTAGATATCGATATGAAACATTTTTGAATAAATTGAAAAAAAAAACTAAGAGTGACATCAAAAACCTAAATACACCTTTAGAATTGTCTCCAAAATATATAGCTGTGGATTTTTCTTTCTTTCTTTTTTTTTGCTTAAACAATTTTTAATATACATTTTTTTATTTCTGCAATTTTTATGACCAAATTGATTATCAGATCGAAAACCCAACAGCACCATTGCATTGGTCTTCAAAATATATAGATGTTTTTTTGAAATTTTTGAACCACTTGTTAAAAAATTAGGGCGCTTGTTGTTTAGCGTACATTTGCTGTACTTCTGTAGATTCGAGCTCGATTCTCTCGATTGCTTGAGCGCGCCCGGGGCTCCTGACTATTCATTTTCGCGCTTCGCGCTCGATAATATATTTATCACGCTCTCCGCGTTCGATAATGTATTTACCTCGCGCTCCGCGCTCGGTCTTTGCATTACCTTCCACATTTGTGCACAGACCACAATGCGAAATTGTCTACAATGTATGTCAAAAAACTATTATATCAAATTCCTATCACAATTTCTTTTTGTGTGTACCTTGGTTTGGCACTGCTTATTCATATATTGTAAAATAATGTTCACATTTTATTCTTCCTGATCCTAATAGGACCCTGTTGTGGTTGTATAATCCTTTTACCTTTTTTAAATATGTATATATATATATATATATATAATTATATGAAATACTGTAATTCAAACCCCTCATAAACTACAATCATAAAGGAAAGCTGAACCTTTGTTTGTTAATTTGACATTAAAGAAGGTTCTCAAAGCACCTACGGCCTTGACGATTACATGCTCATTGCCATAATCGCACTTCGCGCTCTACTGTTAGATTATACAGGCTCTAATTTTTAAAAATGTGGGCTTATTGAATAAGTCGGCTAAAATAGTTTAAAATTATATTTGGTATCCAGTGAAAATTTTTGGATCTATAAAAAAAAATTTTTTTCTATTCTTTTGAAAATTTTCAAATTTTTGAAAAGTATGTAACTTTTCTAAATTTCATGAAAATGAAAAATTTTATTTAGATAATTTGCAAGTCTCTTACCCATCTATAAGAAACTTTGACAGCAATTTAAAAAATTTAAAAAAAAATTTAATTTTGAAAATGCTCTTAATTTTTTAATTTAGGTTCAAAATATCTGATTCACAAACATAGCCTTTATTTCGGGGACCTTCAGATGTGTATCAAATGCGGACTCGATTGGACAAATCCTCCAAAGGTTAGCGTGCTAGAACATTCAGGTAACCATACATACAGACAGACAGACACCGATAAAATTTTATGGTTTTCGGATTCTATGAGTGCCGAAACTTAAAGATCCGTTAAAAACCAGAGATTGAAAATTTGGACAATTACATTACATTCTCAGGAATGAGAATTTAAAAACTAAGTCATGTCGAAAATCAAAAAACACCTTGAGATTCGTCTCCAAAATATGTAGTGTGGATTTTTTGTTTTTGCTTAAATAATATGTTGAGCAATTAAATAATTTTTTATATTACTGTAGAAGTTGAATAGAGAGAAGTAAGACAAGCAGGTGTAGACTAGACTAGATGAGCCGAAGGCCCATACCTGAGATATTTAATCTGCACATTGTCAATAGTGCTAATATAATAATTTAATGGCGGGGTTTCCCGGCAATAAAATTAAACTCTTGTTGAATTGCGTTCCACCTTTTAGATTTCCGGTCGAGATTATTACTATAAAATTTGAAGCTTTGTATCTTTAAAGACATACAAGATCAATTTAAATTTAAAAAACTTTCAACGGTTTAAAACTGGTGAATTCGATATAGAAGACAAGGAGCGTCCAGGTCAGCCCAAAAAGTTTGAAGATGAAGTTTTGCATGCTTTATTGAATGAAGGCTTAAGACAAACGTTGAAGCAAATGGAAAATTCATTGAATGTTGCCCAATCCACCGTTTCCGAACGTCTACACGCATTGGGAAATGTCCAGAAGGTAGGGAAATGAGTTCCGTATCAATTGAAAGAAGGAGGCATTGAAAGGCGGAAACCCATTTGTTAAATTCTGCTAGCCAGACAGGAAAGAAAAGGTATCTTGCATCGAATTGTGACAGGTGATGAAAAGTGGATCTATTTTGACAACCCAAAGCGAAGAAAATAATGGGTAAACCCAGGCCAGCCTTCAACGTTACAACCAGTACGCAATATACATGGAAAGAAGGCTTTGCTGTGTATTGGGTGGGACAATAGGGGAGCTGTGTATTACGAACTGCCGAAACCTGGTGAAACGATTACTGGCGAACGGTACTGACAACAATTAATTAAATTAAACAAAGCATTGAAGGAAAAACGAGCAGAATACGCCCAAAAACACGAGAAAATCATTTTCAACATGACAATGCACGGCCTCATGTTGCAAAACCAGTCCAAAACTATTTGGGAAACATTAAATGGGACATCCTACCCCAGTAGCCGATAAGTCTTATAATGTATAATAAGATAGGTATGCTTAATTACTTCAATTTAAAGTAAAATACTAATCTACTGAATATGAGAAATTAAATTAATTGATTGTATAAATTTCGTTAAAAAGTAATTTTATTAAATTGATTTTTCTGTAATTAAATTAAATCTTATCTTATTTCGTTGAATTTCAACGACAAATTTAATAGTTGATATTTTAAGTAAGAAAAGACTGTTAATTTAAATCAAAAGGAGCTGCATAGAAGAAAGAAGAACCAATTTTCAATCCAAAAGTTAAATCCTCACTCAAAGCAGGCGAATCTTCAACCAAACAGTTATTTGCATTTTTAATCAAAAGATAAGCTTTCCGTAAAGTATTTCAATTTTCAATAAAATAGTTGTTACTGTGGGCCATGTAAGAGTAAGCAATCGAACAAATTCTCTTAAATTGCTTGTCCCCACAGCTACATAATTAATAGTATATATGGCCGTGGCCAATGTGGATGCACCTCCCGTGGAAATGCTGTAGCATAAGCAAGACTATTAGGCTAAAAAGAGATAGAGAGCAATCCAACATATTAGAATCGCAATGCATTAACCACGCTACACCGAGAACAATGTTGGAGAGCAGTGGCGCGTGCCAACTTCCTCTCCCCGCCAACACTCATGCCACCCACTAGCCTTCCTATTATCTGGATAATCGCGAGACTCAACACGAATGAAAAATGTTGATTAACAATGAAGATTGTTATTAAAAATAAAAAACTTATTTAGATAAAAGCCTTAAAATTAATTCGACTACTTATTACGGACATTTAGGAAGATGCATTATGGATTGGTATCTCGCCAACAGATATCAATCAATAACACTAGCCCTCGTTAGAAATATCGATACTCTTCATAAAGCGTGAGAAGATCGATTCAGTCATGAACACAATGAAAACACAGCTCAATAAATTATTGCCCAAAATCTCTTTACTCCTTAAAACTATAATTATCGAAAAAAATTATAAGAAACTGCAAAAGCAATAATAAAATCCAGAAAAATTTAACAACATAGCAACAGTGCATGAAGGCACATGTATCAAATATTGCTTACTCTGGCGTCTTATTAACAGCCGCTTGTTGAGTGATTTGAACTTCGGTGGTCATACCTTTCCCATAGGAGTCATAAAAAAAAACCCACTATCTTCTCGCTATGCGAGGAGACGAGGTTGGTTTGCGACCTGTCCCACCAGCATTTGTCGACCAGCTCTCTTACCTTGCCAGGTAAGAAGCCCGATCGTTATAGGCAACCTTCGATGTTTCCTCGCTCCGTCTGCTTTTCCTCACATGTGTCGCGCTGTGTATTGCCGCCCTGAAGTTTTAACTCCAACAAAGGGAGGTCCGGCAAGGGAGGGTTTTGGAACATTACTACGTATATTACGTCCTCAGTTTTCTACAAATGTATTTTACGTTTGATCGCGTGACTATATGGGCGAGATTTTGGAATTCGTTATTCTAAAAGTATCCAATTGCCTTATAGAAATATCTAATACTGAGCAATTCCTTAATTATTTGTAATTATTTATCACTTTCCTAAGCAAATCATTTTAAAAAATAATAATATTATACGTGTTTATTGTCTTTCATAATCCGCAACGTTTTCGTCCATGTGGATCTCCAGTATAAGTACGACAACATGGTATTCTAACCTATGAGTAATCGTTCGCGCGCTATTCAGCTATTGTTTTCTCATTATAAGGCAAAAAAATCAAACAAGGCAGTAGGCCACAGCAGAATTCTTGGGCTGATTTATCGTTTCTTACGAAAAAAGAAAACACTACAAAAGTAAGCACTTCGCAAAATTTTTACCTTCTAAATTCTGGCGCTCGAAATTAATTTTTTCCCTGAAGTAGATTTACCTGAAATGTTTTTTTCTACTTGTTCTTATAACATTTTTACAAATCTGTCAAATACAGTCTTGCCCAAGTAAATTACGTTCGCCATCTTTGATTTGTATTATAAATAGTTTTCTACAATTTTCTACGTATATTACGTCACTTATGTATTATATGTAGAAAACCTCGAGTGACATGTCACAACCCATCTCTGGCCGGGAGTGACGGATTGGACGGGGATGTGTTGAAGCTTTGCTTGCAGTTCAAGGGATAAATTACCCTGAGGTTCACCGTACGAGAAAGTAATGAAAGGACCCCGCACTAAATGTATGGGAAAATGGCTTTCGGTGGATTTAGCTGAAACTTTGTAAGTTTTAAGATTATAAGTGCCGGATGAAATATCCGTAAAAAAATCCAAAAAATTGGACAGGTTTAGCGCTATGTGGCGCTAAGCGCTCAAGATCAGTGAATAAAACGAATTACAACAGATTTTGTTACAAAAGCGATGTCAACATAGAAATCACGGTTCAGATCGTGGTCTGTCATATTTTCGCCTACACCGTTGACTCAAATAGCGCGCTTCTCAAAACTATCAAACGCTAAGCGCCCAAGATTTTATTTTGACTAATTCATCACTTTTCTAAAGGTAGAAATGGTACCCAAAGTAACATTAATAACTAGTGCGTACATTCTGATAATTACATAGTACTGTTCTAATGAGTGCTGAACGCTAAGCGCTCATGATCAGTGAATAGAACAAATTACAATAGATTTAGTTACAAAAGCGATGTCAACATAAAAATCACGGTTCAGATCGTGGTCTGTCATATTTTCGCCTAAACCGTTGACTCATATAGCGCGCTTCTCAAAACGATCAAACGCTAAGCGCTCAAGATTTTAACTTGACTAATTAATCATACGTGCATAACATAGGAACCATAAAAAGCTTGTAATATGTGCGCAAGTGCCAAGAGTTCTGGCCCCTGACTTACATGTGCAGTAATAACCGAGAAGCATTTCGTTATTGTCTGGTCCTCTATCATCGCTCTCATTGAACGCTATCCACAGCTGATACCTTGTCGCATTTCGAAATCGAGAAAATACTCGTACTCTGATCAAACTAGGTTCATTAAGTCGCGTATCTAGCTAAAACTCCTCATCTTCTTCTTGTTGCAGCTTGTCTTGAACGTAAGATGGGGCAAGATCTACTTGATACACGCCAATTGTTATGTCGCGTACTTCTTCCAATGTAAGGCGAGGAAATTGTGGTTCTAGTATAGTATAATATAGTACTAATATAGTATAATAATATAGTATAGTATAGTATAATAATGCTAGAAAGTCGGAGTTTTTCTAATATTTTCCACTTCGAATCCTAATGAGGTTATAATTAAATCAAGTCAACAAACATAATTGTTTAAACAATGTATTTCTAATAATGTTTTCATAGAATAATGCTAGAAAGTCGGAGTTTTTTCTAATATTTTCCACTTCAGATTCTAATCAGGTTATAATTAAATCAAGTTAACAAACATAATTTTTTAAACGATTTATCACTTAGAATAATATTCGATTAGAATCATGCTAGAAATTTTGCGTTTTTCCCTAATATTTTAATCTATTGTTTCACTTTATAGTTCTCATTAACAACTTTAAGAAAAAATTTACATTCGTAAAATGTCTCATATAGAACATTTGAAGAATATTTCAAATACCTGTTTGATTTCTGTAAAATATATTCGCCAACAGTAATAAAATGGTTAAAGTTTAAAAATCAATTTAAAAACAAGTCAATTTTTCAACTAAAAATATTTGAGTTTGCAACCAAATTAATTTCTACGAAACTAGATCAGTTTTTCAAATTAAACAGACAAATTAAAAACAAAATAGTTGAATTTTTGTCCAAAGGAATTTAGTCTTACTTTTTAACATCAAAGTATAAGTTTAAAACAGGAAGTAAATCTATAAATATACTCGAATTTAGAACCTAAGGAGAACAAACATTTTCATTTTTATCAAAGATTTTTTTGTAATCTTCGAATTCTATAGTAATATAAACTCCATGGGGAATTTCTAAAATGGAACCAAAAGGGACAACCGCTTAATTTTATTGTGAGAGATCCGGAAAATGAAATTTACGATTTCTATTTACCATGTCCCAGTGGCGTAGATGGGGGGAGCTTTGGGGCTCCCCCCCACCCTCCCGAAATTAAGTATTTTAATTATTCAATTCTCGCTTCCTCCACTCTTTGCCTATACATAAACCCGAAGCCCCCTTCGA
>NC_046662.1:107004932-107008787 GCF_010883055.1 Belonocnema kinseyi
GAAAAGACGAATATTACACAAATAAAGTTGAAACAATTAAAATTTTATAAAAGATTTGTTGTAATCTTCGAGTTATGGAGTTATAAACTCCATGGGAAATTTCTAAAATCTAACCAATAGGGACAAAAGCTTAATTTTATTGTAGAGAATCCGGAAAATTAAATTTACTATTTCTGTTTACAATTTCCAGTTTAAATATCTCTGGTACGCCAGCCTTTCAAGATAGAATCAGGCTTTCGACATTCAAAGTTTCTTTTTCTTTCCGCTATAAATCGCTAAAAATGCTCCAAAAATAATGATAGGTTACATATATGCAGATACTTATTTTTTGATTTTCAACGAATGTGCAAATTTTATTGCTTTCATTAATTTTTTTAAGGTTTAGACGATTTAGTGAAAAATTGGTGACAGTGCTCAATATACGCGAAAGAAAAAATCCGAAATGCATCAAACCAAAAATTATCTGCGAAGTGCTATAACTCGAATGGTAATATCCTATTTCATCGATTTATAAATAAACTTTCTTTAAAACTATAAACATATTGATGTATACAAACGTTCTTGAGTGCTTTTTATTTAATCTGTCAAATTTTAAACACGATATATCAATCCTTGTAGACACAGTGAACACAAAAAAAGCTCATATCCGCGGACTAGTTTGGTCACGTGGTCATGAAGAGAATTCCCTTAAATATCTCTGTTACGCCAGCCTTCTAAGATATAATCCCAGACGAGAAAAAGCAAGCGAGGGGTAACGCGCTGGATGCAATGGTGGGGGTAACCTTAGCAGGTCATAGTGCGAGTCAGGCATTGGCCCAATTCTTGCTAGCCGAAAACTACTTATTTCTAAGGGTTTTGTGACATCATTTTGCGATTAGGATCTGTTAGAACGACAGTTTATTTATTATTCCATTAACCTGAATTAACATGTTCCTTTATACAGGCGAGGGTCAAAATAGCCTGGCTTCTTTAGTTTCCAAGAACTTAGCAAATTGTAATTTTTTCCTTCAAAATTTTAACCACACGGAGATTTCTGCAAAAATTAAAGCCTGCTTTATTGTTAATCTAAAAAAATATTACAAGGATGCTTGAAGAATTTTTCAAAGTATAAACTGTTAGGAAAATCTGTATCAAATTTAATACAAATGTAAATCAAGTCATTTGCATAAACGGTAGTTCAAATTTAATATGGATTGAAATTTGAAAAACTGTATCATATACATTATGTATTAAATATAATAAACAGGTTGATATAGGAGTATACTTGAAAAATCAAAGTGTTCTTATTTCTTTAAATCTGATCAAATAGTCGCCATTAAAGTATACATTTAGTGTGAGTACAGTTGATTGTAGGTTAAGTCTCATTTTTATCTGCATAATTGAAGTTTTCGATTCAAAAACTAATCTTATTTTTGGTTAACTTGAAGAAGGTATCATGTTTTAGTATTAAGAAAAGAAAATCACTGCAAAACTAATTTTGATTTTGTGTAAAATGGAATTGTTTGAACGATTTTCTTAAATGTATATAAAATTTAATAAACACGTTCCTAATAGCGGTTTAATAGTCAGGGTCTACTTTATAAAACAATTGTTTCAAAAACTATAAACAACGTAAAGGAAATAAAAATCATATTTGAGCATGTAGAATGCAATTCATATATACTGTAATTTTTGCAGTATTTAAAGTGCTTTACGATGTGTTCATGCTAGCTTACCTTTCGACCAAAGAAAGTTACAAGATTTTTCTAAAAAACTAAAAAGCACGAAATTTTTTAATGTGGTACAAAATTAGCACAAAATTAGCAATAAATTATGCAATATTATAAAATGATAATTTTGCATTATTTCATGTGTGGCCGTGCCAGCTTAATAGTCCAGGATCCAAGAGCACTTTAGTGTCCACTTTAGGTCCTGATGATTTAATGATTGAATCCTGTGTAGAATGTTATCCTGATTCCGAATATATCGGATGCCCATGGCAAATTTCCGGTCGTTTTGTTGTTATTTGACATTTTCTGTGTTTAAATAAAAAATTTCACATCTCAAATTCCTTTCCAGATTTCAAAATATTTCCATAATCATTTAAAGAAGTGTGATATGCACAAACTTGATTTATATTGTATGTTGATTAGACTCTTAGTTTAATTTTTACAAAATTAGAAATTAATACAAACAGCGGGTGGAGTTGGAAGCTGCAGGTTTAAAACCTCGACTGAACCCTCACACACAAGCGCATACTCGCTTATGCAGACGTGAAAGGATTGTATTTATTCGAGCATTTATTTAGAATTTTGTAAAAATTAAACGAAGAGCCTCAATGGAAGATTTACAAAAGAAATTGTCTTCGTCTCAGAGAGTACTATATGATTAAAAAAAAGTGAAATGATAAAAAATATACTGAAAGAATGGTTTTTCATTCAAATGCTATTTTATTATTTTTCTGGAAAACTATTAATTAAATCAACATACACCATTATTCAAGTTTGTGCATATAACACTTCTTTAAACGAGTATGATAAAATATTTCTAAAACGCTAATAACTTTCATAGAGCTGATATTTTTTACTTAAACAAACAAAATATGAAATAACATGAAAAAGACCGGGAATTTGCTATGAGCATCCGATATATTTAGAATCAGGAGAACATTCTTCACAAGTGTAAATTATTACATCATCAAGACCTAAAATGGACACATGGATCCCAGGCTATAAAGTTCGGCCAAAGGAAACCAGTAGTTTTTTTTTTCAAAAATTAAAAAGCACAAAATTTTTTAATGTGTTAAAAACTTAACACAAATTTATGCAAACCAGTGGTTTTCTGCAAAAAATTTAAAAACAAAACATTTTAAATATGGTACAAAATTACCACAAAATTAGCACTAAATTATCCAATATTAAAAAACGGGAATTTTGCATTATTTCATGTGTGGTCGTGCCAGCTTAATATTCAGCCAAAGGAAACCGGTAGTTTTTTCTAATAAATTAAAAAGCCAAAAATTTTTTAATGTGGTACAAAATTAGCCCAAAGTTAGCATTAAATTATAAAATATTAAAAAATGAGACTTTTGCATTATTTCATGTGTGGTCGTGCCAGCTTAACGTTAAGCCAGCACGACCACAGGTTTTTTCAACAAATAAAAAAGCACAAGATTTTTTAAAACTGTACAAAATTAGCACAAACTTAGCACAAAATCATGCGATGTTCAAAAAATAAATATGATAAAGTGGTTGTGCTAAGTTAACAGACCTCCTGTTAACTTAGCACAACCACTTTATCATTAAAACATGAGACTTTTGTATTATTTAAAGTATGGTCGTGCCAGCTTAACGTTAAGTCAGCACGGCCACAGGCTTTTTCAAAAAATAGAAAAGCACAATATTTTTTAATGCGGTATAAAATTAGCACAAAATTACACGGAGAAAAAGATATCGCACAATGATATCGCAAAACCTCTATATTGCAAGAATGCACAATATGATAACGTACAATTAGGTCCTGGAGCTTTGTACGATATTATAATGCACTAATATTACAGAAAAAATGAATTTATATTTTGTTGCTGTCGTCTGCTATACGGCTTCCTTAGCATCAATGGGAAAAAGGCAGGATATGAGTGAGTTCGAGCTATAAATAGGGACACCAGATTTAAAACAATCACAGAAAAAAGTAATTAATGGCTGCAGGTAAGACCTGCAACTGAGGTTAGGAAAATAATTCTGAACTCGTTGACGCCGAATGTAACTGACAGATGGGAATCCCCACGACTCTCAAATTTAATGAAGCGATTATACGATTATACGATGAAAGATTATCTAGGCAAGGTTACAAATCGGAAATTATCTTCGATTCATG
>NC_046662.1:107008887-107014161 GCF_010883055.1 Belonocnema kinseyi
TTGTAATTCATGCGATATAGTTTTCTCAGTGTAGCATTAAATTATGCAATGTTCAAAAACTCAATATGATAAAGTGGTCGTGCTAACTTCACAGAACTCATGTTGACACGTTAATGCTTAGTACCGAAATAGTTGATCGTTAGATGTATCACTAATTGTCTCGGAAACTTATCACTCGTGGAGAAAAATGCTTCAGAAAGAAAATTTGTATCTTAATGAGATCTACAACTTTTGTTTGGAAAATGTTGCAGAATTTTGCGTATTGGCTGAGATAAACTGAAAAATCCATGATGTTTATGTGTTTTTTTTTTTTTACATGAAAATTGATTTATCATTCATTTTTTTTTCGGAAACTGTCACTCGCAGAGAAAAATATTCGAAAGACAAAATATGTATCTCAATGGGAGCTACAACTTTTGTAAAGAACAATTTGCGAAATTTTGCATATTGGTTTAGATAAACGCAAATACGATTTTTATGGTTTTTTCATGGTTTCACCATGAAGATGGTCTAGTCGTCAATTTTCACTATCAAATTCGTAATCAGCGCACCAAAGTACATAAGTATGTGGATTTTAAGTAAAATCGGAGAATTCAGCTATTCGGAACTGCACCCAAAAAAATTTCCATTTTTCTTATTAAGTAAACAAAATTAATAAAACACTTTTTTCAAAATCAACCCAGACCGATTTATACCGAATTTTTTATTAGCTTTACAGACATTTTTTGCCCACTGTGTGCCGCGGCCAGTCCGTTAAATTTGTAGAGTTAGTTCGAACAGTTTTGAATTTATTTTGAATAAAAAAAATACTTTTTCTCTGTTGTTCAGGGTTTCTTAGAGAGTCGCTTATAGCTTGTATATAAACATCAATTTAGTCTAAAAATATTTGATTTTCCTTTCCAAATTAACAGAGAACGAAAGTTTTCATATTCGGGAAGGCAGAAAAACTAATTTTAATCACGTATAAGATCTATATAATACCTCGTCACTTATTATCTTTCAGTTTCTCTAATTTTATTAGGTATGTAGGATAAATTTTCATTAATATTAAAATTAATTCCTTTCTTTCTTTTGATTCTTGCTCTTCTTATATATGTATTACGTATTTTATATTTTCGGCGATGTAAAGATGATGTAATTTTCTCGGTCTAGTGCAACTCTTTATCCATGAACGTTGACTTTTTTCCGGCAAAAGCTTATGACGTAACTATCTTTAATTCATGACAAGGTCCCCTCTGTTATTTCGGGCTCTGACAAAACTCAGATAAGTGTTTGTGTTATATCGACCTCTGTCACTTGATTCTCTCTATGTGATACTTTTTTAAAAAGGAAGGAACCGTCCCTCCCACCAATGTAGCCTCACAACTACTCCTAATTCTAGCATTACCTTGAGGATTGCGCAATGCCAAGCCTACCGTATAATATCTTAAATTAAACTACGGTATACATATCTTTCTATTTACTAAAGCCGTTCCGGGACGCTGTGGCCAGTTGTAGAATGAAACTGAAAAAGTGGCACATCGTTTTCAGATTCTAGACAAGCAAGTTGACAGTTGCTTTACGGATTTTCGTTGAAAAATTAATAACAAGTGGATTTAAGTCATTGTTATATATATATATATATATATATATATATATGCTGCAATTTTCTTACAAATAGTGAACACAATACATACAGTTGTTGACATTGTAAGTATAAGTATTTTTTTCCTGTTGCATGCATATATGACGCGCGTAGTAGCGGCACATAGTGGAGCCAAAAAATATTTCGACAAATTGATATCACAGGAACACAGCAAACGTGTGCATAGCCAAAAAAGTGATCTATACGTCATTGTAGTTTTGGTCTATCATATTTAAAATCTACATTGATGGCAATTTTCTGCTTACTAGGCTTTTTGTATATTATTTTGAATTTTTATTTTAGGACAAGTTATGCATTTTTTAATAGTCCTTATGTTGGAAAAAATTTCCCCAGGTTTTGGTCGTCAGATTTCCTTGAATATCGTATTCTTTTGATCTCAAATGAGCTGTGTAGTGAATTTCTTTTTCTGTGTATTCCTTTTGCAGGTGAATCTCTTTGGAAATCCCAACAATAATCCACAATAATGTGCACGTTCTATTTTCCTCGATATCTACTTTCCATTTCTCAGATGTCTTTTGATGAAATCTTTTGCTCTTCTGTTAACTGTAATCACCCACATTTTCGGGAAACGAGTCAATATGTGAATTAAGAAAATTAAATTTTAATAAATTCACACTAAAAATGTTATATCTTGTTAGATAATAGAAACTACTTAGTATTTCTTTTCGCATTTCTCTCCACAAAAATGTGGAATAGCGTATACAAAATGGTGTTCTTTTTTAAAAAAAAGTTCAATTTGTTTATAAACAATTGATATTTTTTAACAAGTTTAATTTCTTTATATTCGGAAGAAAGATTACTGGAATGCACGTTTTTAAACAAAACTTTAACGTTAGAATTTTCGAAATCCGTTCAGCCGTTAACGAGGAACATGTTGATTATGCTGTAACTTGGGATAATTTGACCTAAACTAAAAATAAAAACTCGAATACAAAAAAAACTGGTAAGCAGAAAATTTCAATCAATGCAGATTTTACTATGCTAGACCAATACTTTGATACTTTATAGGCCGCTTTTTTGGATTTGCACACTTTTTTTTACGTACGCGTGTATTCAGAAGCGATTTCTCAACGGATTTGAATGTGTTCTTTTTTAAATTGAAACTAACATGATTCCACGTAAATTGATTATGTGCTTCCTAAAAATTGTCTGGTAGCTTTCAAATTGTTTCAAAATTCAGTGAATTGTTTATAAACAAATAAGTGAGGGAAAATGTTTTCGCAGTAAATGTGAAAAATGTACAGACAAAAACCGTTTTTAATTTAATTTATGAGATAATAAATAATTTTTTATTTTATAAACAAATTTTATAAACAATTATCTACAGGAGGTATTCATGATAAAATGAATCAAGCTTTTTCTACTGAATTACCGAAAATTAAATGAAAATGTCAATAATCAGATTTGGTCATTAAATAATAATGTATGGTGGTTTAAACAAATTTGATCAAGAAATACACTATCTACACGGAGAAACTTTCAGTTATAAAATTTGATGGTATGATATTTATTTTTACAATACGACAATAGCAAGCCAGGATATAGAGTCACTATTGCAAGAATTACTATTGTGAATAACAAACTCTGAACTTATTATGTCTATTGAAATATAAAATAAATTATTAAATAATTGCACTTATACCAAAAGAAACTTACTATAATCCCTAAGACAGACTGTGAAGTTTACAAAACACAATAGTAAAAACATTCTATGTTCATTCTACGCATTTCTAATTTTTCCCATAGAAAACAGGAAAAACTTCTATGGTCGAAAGAGCAAAATAAAAGTAAATTCGCATTCACTTCACGCACTATACATTTTATACATTAAACATACAATCAGATATTTATATTTTATTTTAAGCTAAAAGAGAAAAAACCTTGTTAGAAGATATCAGTCCTGGCGGGAATTGAACACGGGTCTTCGGGGCAGCAGAACGGAGATATTTCTTTGTGATAAAACAAATTATAAGGTTTAGGAATTTTATCATCCTCATGAAATGCGACGCGTGTAATGACGTCATTTGGTACTGAATCCATCGACATATAGAAATAGACCGGTACAGTGATCCCAGATCTGAAACGAGATGCGGTCCAATACTGTGACAGGCCTATGTCCGTGTGAATCTAGTAGGAGACGCTGTAAATGACTGAGTTGCGCGCGCAACCCATTTCTCCTCTTCTGAATTTGAAAACTCGAAGATGCACGATTGCCGGTCGGAGCACTTCGTCGATTCTATTTATATATCTATCTGCTAACAGCTAACTGCTTTGAAATAAATTCTGGAGATTGGGATTTTAATATTTCCAGATTTCGATGCTGACCATTCTCATGATTTGAATAGATCGCGCGCCTCTTGATATGCGTATATTTTGAGGTTATGTTATTTCATGTATAAAATATAAATTATATAAATATTAACACTATTATATATATAAATATATACGTATATTAATAATGATAATATTATAATTATGTTATATTATAATAGTCTATTTTTTTTATTTAAAGGTTCATCTTTTTCGTTGAAAATACATTTTTGAAACTGACAATCAATCAATACCATTTTTGGTTAAGAAATCATGTGTTTTGTTAAAAGGTCGTCTTTCTTTGTAGAAATTAAATTGTTCTATGGAAAATTTATACTTTTTGATTAAAAATTAAATTTTTCGGTTGAATTATGAACTATAAATATGTTTTGCTTCTAAAGTCGTTCTGTTGTAAATGCAAATATATTGTTACAAATTAAAATTATAAGTTTTGGTGGAAATACTCTTTTTGTTTTTAAAATTAAATAATTTTGTTTAAAGTTCATGTATTTTGTTGGAAATTGACCTTATTTAGTAGAAATTTAATCCTTTTGGTTGAAAATTTTATCATTTTTGGTCAAAAATGCAATTGTTTGGTTAAAATATCAACTGTACACCTTCTTGGGTTTGAAAGTCGATTATTTTACTAAGAGTTGAACTACTTTGTCCAAAAAATACCCTTTTTTAACAAGGTTTTTTAATTATGATTGAAAATTTAACTATTTGGTTGGAAGTTTAACTCTTTCATTGAAAACTCATATTTTTCGCTTAAAAATTTCAATTTTTTGTAGATAATTCGTCTTTTTTACTTTAAAATTAAATAATTTCTTTAAAAATTCATGTATTTTGTTTAAGATTTGAAAAAATGAAAAAATTCGTTTTTTTGTCTTGTTCAATTCAATTTTTTAGCACAGTTTTTATCTGGAAATTGTACTATTCCATTTTTTTTAAACTTAATCCTGTGTTAATTAGATTTTTTTCCTAAAATTAAAAAAACTGCAATATAAAAAAATTGCCTTAAAATCGTCCTGATTCCTTTTTTTTTAATTTTTAAAATCTTGTCAAATACTCACTTAAAATTAATTTTTCATACTAAAAAATCATTTTCAATTTTCTTAGCAATCACAACAATTTTTGTTATTTTTTTTGAATATTTTACAATTCTCAAAACCTTTTTTTTTCTTTAATCTGCAAAAATCTACATCGTGTTTCAAATTATTTCAAGTTTTCAATTAATTTTGAATATTATTCTAAATTAAAATTGCAGCGTTCAAACTTAAAATTTAGCTCATTACAATTTTAACAAATCAAGGCTTTTT
>NC_046662.1:107014261-107016496 GCF_010883055.1 Belonocnema kinseyi
CAAAAACGAGTCAGGCGGGCCTCACTGTTTACGTTTCGATTCCCCCGAAACCAGTCCATGGCTATTTGAAGGCAACCCCCGACACTTGACTGAAAGCGAGAGTTTGGTGTACTATGAAATAGATAAATGAAAAATGTAATTTTTGATTTTCGATTTTTTTATCATTTATTTTTTCATGCATTTTTCTTCTCTTGACTTTTTTTCATGTCGTGCGTTATTTGGCTTAAAATGTTCATTTTTGTGTTTTTTTTTATTTTGCAAATGCTATATTTCTGGTAAATTTGGGTTTTATAAAAATAAGTCATTAAGATAAATTGTACGTCTGTTTGAATAATATGATTGTTCGTACAGAATATTTTTTAATTTTGAAGAAAATTGGTCTCAAAAATTTTCAAAATACGCTCACTTTTTGGATTTTTATCCAAAATGGTTGGCTTACTATCTTGCCCTTTATTTTAGGACACTCAGAGAGTATACCAAAGGCCAAAATGTTTATGAATTAGTTATTAGCAGTTAGTTACGTTCCAAAAATGGTTTTTACTTTTATAAATAGCCGAAAAATACAGTTATTAATGAATTTTGTTTAAAAAATCATCAATTGTTATAGATCCATAAGACAGAGACATTATAAAGTAACAGGCCATTAAAACCTTTCAAAATTCATTTTTTTCCCTAAAAAATGCCTCAAATGATACAAATTTGTTACAAACGTTGTTCTTAGCAATGAAAACTGTTTATTGTCATATAAGCTCCCTAAAATTCCAAAAATGAGTGATTTACACATAATTACGTTGACAGAAGCTAGTTCTCACTTCTCAACATTACTACATGGAGAAACTCTTGATCGGAAAATTTGGCATTATAATATTGATAAAAAAATACATTTTCCATTTCATTTCTGAATATACTATAAACCTAATAATTGCCATTTATAGTTAGAAAAATTCATATTTTTAATAGCAGATTGAAGTTGAAAAAAGTGATATTCACAAATTAAATGATAAAACCGCAGTTGCAATAACTAGCATTTAAAATAACGTAAGTTGCAAAACAGGTAAGAAAAATTGCCATTCTCTTGGGAAGCTGCAATGAAAGAAAAAACAATTGAATGTAGTGCTTCGCGATTCAATCATCGACATATAGAAATGGACCGGTAATGCTTTGGGGAGAACGGTGACGGGCTCTAGAGAGAGAGAAAACATTTGAGACGTAGACCTATCTCTTTCTAGATGAAGCTGATTAGTCGAGAATATTTTCGTTGGGTGAAGTTTGGTGCAGCACAGGACCGTGCTTTGTCTCGCGAGTGCCCCAATAATGTGACGTTTATTGCTCTTTTCAGAATTGATTTATTTATAATTTATTTAATTGTAGTTTATTGTAAACAAATATGGAAAATGGTGGCAGCCTGTATAGTTTGTGGGCGTTGTCAAGACGTTTATATGGGGATATGTTTTCATACGTAAGTAAAGTTATTGAATATAGTAAAATAAAAAATATTACAACAAAAACAAAACCTCAAAATATGAAGTTTTGTACCTGTAAAACACACATGGTTATTTTTAATGTTATAGAAATATTGTTTAAATTTTTGACAGTTTTAACATTATTTTTGAACTCACAAAACGATTATTATTGTGGCATTTTGAATCCAATTTCGAGAAGAATTGAAGGTTACCAAGCTTTTAAAATAATCTATCTGAAACAGGTTATTTTACATGAATGTTCTTTAAAATTCAATTTATTATAACTACAAATTTCGAATGTATTGTTTATCTTCTTTTTTTTTAATTCACCGTACAGAATATTCAGGCAATACGCGGGGCCACCAATTCACTGGACAGAGTCCTGAAATAGATAAAGGCAGGTCTACGTCTCATGTTTTTTTTCTCTCTAGAGCCCATTTCAGTTGTCCCCAAAGCGTTACCGGTCCAGTGATCCCAGATCTGAAACGAGATGCGGTCCAATACTGTGACAGGGCTATGCCCGTGTGAATATAGGAGACGCTGTAAATGACTGAGTTGCGCGCGCAACCCATTTCTCCTCTTCTTAATTTGAAAACTCGAAGATGCACGTTTGCCGGTCGGAGCAAGTCGTCGATTCTACCTATATATCTATCTGCTAACAGCTAGCTGCATTGAAATAAATTCAGGAGATTGGGATTTTAATATTTCCAGATTTCGATGCTGACGATTCTCATGATTTGAATAGATCGCGCGCCTCTTGATATGCGTATAT
>NC_046662.1:107016596-107018689 GCF_010883055.1 Belonocnema kinseyi
CAACCGCTCTCGCTCTGCCCCCTGAGAAACAAACATGGTGAACTTGATGCTACCCGAATTGCACAACAGCAGGAAGTAGCCATTGTACAGGGGTATTTTCACATTCCGTGCCTTTAAAGTTGCATTCGGATCGACCATTCGGTCAAGTCCGTGCATCTTCGGATCAAGTTTATCATAGTTTCCATGGTTGCGTTCGAAACTTCAAATGGATACAAGTGTCAAAACAATATAGGTTATGTTTCATAGTAATTACAAATAATAAAAGTCTTTAATTAATAATGAAGTGAGCCATGCGAACTGAGAAGTACACGTCAATTTTTTTCTGTGTCAATAACATTATGGAATGTCTGCTGTGTGACAAATAGTATAAAATAGTAATAATATTCTGCGCTTCCAGTGGGCGAAGAGTGAATTGTGTTATTGTAAACTGTGTAAATTGTGTTTTACTACACATGCGCGTGCACATATGCACCGAGCGGGTGGGTGAGAGTCTGTGCGGCCCACGTAAAGACGAACCTACCGAAGTAACACCGCATATTCCCTCAATATCTCTACCATATTTCCTGCAATATCCGCAATATTGCAGGAAACATGGTAGAAATATTGCTGGAGTGTTAAAAAAAGATTAGAATGAAAATTCCTGCTTAAAATTTCTCTTGTAGATTTAGTACTGATACACTTCTATCCTCAGCGAGTCTTTAATTTATTTCAGTGGCTGATTAAACCGAATTTTGGATGAGATCTAGAGAAAACATTTTAGAAAATAAAATATATTTTAAAAACTTTTATAATTAAAATTGGGACTTGTTAAATTGCTTCGAGATTTTTTTTGCTCACCGATACCATCAAAATGACTTAAAATTGATTTTAGGGGCTGATCAAATTCCAGTTTAGAAATCGGATACAGATATAGCAAGTTCGAAAATAGAACAATTAAACAAAACAAAATTGAAATGAAAATATCAGCCTAAAATTTCTCTTCTAGATTTGATACTGATACAATTTTATCACCAACGAGTCTTTAACTTATTTTAGTAGTTGATAAAACCAAATTTTGGGATCAGATCCAAAGAAATCATTTTCGAAATATGCCTTAAAATTGATTTTAGGGGCTGATCAAATGCCAGTTTGGAAATCAGATGCAGATATAGCAATTTCGAAAATAAAATAATTTTTAAAAAATTGGAATAAAAATTTCTGTCTAAAATTTCTCTTCTAGATTTATTACGGATACACTCCTATCCTCAACGAGTCTCTAATTTAATTTAATGGTTGATCTAATCAAAATTTGAGATGAGGACGAGAGAAAACATTTTCTAAAATAAAAATAATCCCTACAAATTTTATTAATTAAACTCCGGGCAAGTTAGATTGCTTAGAGATATCTTTTTGATACGCCTATACCATCGAAATGACTCAGATTATTAATTTTAGGCTGATCAATCCCCAGTATTGTGATAAGGTCCGGAGATAAAGATTTTTCAACAATGTTTATTGAAACACACCAAGCCGAAATGCACTAATTCTATCTGCATTCCCTGATGTGTATTTCTTCTAGGATCGATGTGTGAAAAAAACAGTGGTGATCTATTATTAAATTCAAAAATAATGTTTAACCTATTAAACTGATTATAAATTAATGATTGTTAAATTGACAACAAGTAATTATTATTTAAATGATTACTGCTGACACTGTCAGTGAAAAACATAGAAAACCGCAAAACATTTATTTGGTAAAGAATAATCAATCGAAAGTATAATAAATATGCCGGGCCGATCTTTCATTATTTCGAGGTGATGTTCAGATTCATGTGTTTGTCCTAATCGCTGTAAGTAAATGTAGGTAATGTCAATTTAAAGTTTACGCATTCAATATTTTATTTACTTTATTTAATACATATCCTAAATATTCATAACATAACTTTTTTTGCCGTTTGTAATTACCATGTAACATAACCTATATTGTTTTGATACTTGTATCTATTTGAAGTTTTAAACGCGAAATATGAAAATACCCCTGTACAGTGGCTTCTTCCCTGCTGTTGTGCAATTCGGGTAGCATCAAGTTCGCCATGTATGTAAGCCCCAGCGTG
>NC_046662.1:107018789-107029476 GCF_010883055.1 Belonocnema kinseyi
ATTTTCTAACTAAAAAGACGAATATTACACAATTAAAGTTGAAACAATTAAAATTTTATAAAAGATTTGTTGTGATCGTCGAGTTATAGAGTTATATACTCCGTGGGAACTAGGAATTCAATTTGAAAGTTTAAAAAAGGTAAGGCTGATGTGTAGACCGTATGTGCTACGTTTGGATCGTAAAAATAAAATTAGAAATGAGCAAACTTAGTTTTTGTAAAACCAGCAGAAGTTGCAATAAAATGTTTAGTAACACATTTTTTAAAAAGAATGCGCATTTTTTTTTAAAGACAATGAAACTACGTCTATTTTGATATCAGTGCAAGTTACGAATTATGATAATATACATTTATGGAAATGATATACAAGTGTAGATACAAATTAGAGTGCGAAGCACGATGTGCGCGATAAGAATGTTTTCGTTAAAGCCGAAGAAGCTTTAACAAAAAAGAAGTCACTATCACCAAATTACTGTTGTCGATGTTTTGACCTTTAGTTAAAAAAATCTATGCACAAATGTAAGAAATATACAAAGACCGAGCGCGGAGTGCGAGGTAAATACATTATCGAGCGTGGCGCGCGAGATAAATATCCCGTGTGGAAATGATTCATAGACTGCCCCGAGTCTATACTGGCGCTATCTCGAGAAACTATGCTGGGGCAGTGCGCAAAAGTAACGCTCCAATCTACTAGCCGCTATCTACAACAGCGGCACTGGCGCGTTCTAGTGAATCTAGTAAAATCTAGTAGATCTAGATGCGACCTAGATTGCAAATCTAATATTTATTTTTATAATTGAATCATTCTTGACATAAAAGCACTATGAGCTACATTGAGAATATTAACAAATTCCAGATTTCTGTAAGAAAAAGGGAATATAGGTCATATGTGCTTTTTTTGACAGAATGTTTCCAAATGTTATTGATAAAAAAGAAAATGTCAATTGTAAATGTTTTGGAAACAGAAGCCAACCTCAAAATTGAATTCTCATTTTACTCCATAAACATTAAAATTACATATTTTTTAAACCATTAGGTTCTGTTCTTGCATTGAATGAAATTTTTATTCGAGGTGAAACATTATTTAATTTCAATAGCTTTTATGTGAGCCGTTTTTTTTCGAATGCTGGGCTTAGAATAAAAAAAAACATCTTATACAAAAACTATTGGAATTAGCCAATGTTCTACTCCGAATAAAGATTTAATTGGAAAGAGGACTAAGCCCTGATTATCTAGAAAATATGTGATTCTAGTATTTATGGAGTAAAATGAGAAAATCCAGTTTTGAGGTTGGATCTTGATTCCAACGCCCTGACGTCGAAAAAGGATCTGGAAAACTTCAAACCTCGTGGTCGCGAAACGAAAAGTATTCACACTGAATGGCGGCATGACAAACATTTGATTCTTGCAATCCGGTTCCCGTCATTGTTGCCAACATTTTTTGTAGCAGTTTTGAAATTGCACTGCATGATGAAGGTTGAGTGCTGTTGGTAGCACTGCATAATATTTGAGGTTAGGAAATATGTCATTTCAATGTAGATGAGTACTGGATACATGTCATACGAAAAGGGAAATTACTTCCCTAGAAAACCTAACGATAAAATATCTATATTCAGCAATATTTTTTATATTAGCTTTGTCTTTCATTCAATACTTTACCAATAAACAATGTATAGTGCGTCATATCAATCGATATTCAGTAATGAATTAAATTAACAAATCTGCGCTATAAGACAGCACTGACAACACAGGCAACTTTATTTCTTCTATTTCCTTTGATTTGAGCACTGCAATAAATGTAATTTGTTATCTTCTATTAATTAATTTTTAATGACGCCTTATTTTTCAAAGTCCGAATAGAAGTACTTTCTAGAGCCAAGCTAGATTTTAGACGGAATTTTTATTTTAATGTGATGTCAAATTCTGGCTAGAGACATTATTAGTGGGTCTACATAGAACTGCGTGATGGATTTTTCTATCTAGTAGGTATATATAGCGCCAAAAGAGCGCCAATCTAATTCGGCGTGAACAGACAGCAACGAATAATCCATTAGTGGCGCTAGAATAATTCCAGTCTGCCAGGAATTATTTCCAAACGGTATATTATCGAGCGCGAAGCGCGAGAACCAACAGCCGCGCGCAATGAGAATGTGCCCGCGAAGCGGGTGGATTTTTTAAAATTAAAATTAATACTCATCAATGGTTAATGCAATTTGGTAAAAAATGCATAATATTAGCTTCTGTGGTAATGCTGGGTAATCAATAAATAAATCAGAGACTCCATTGACACTGAAAAATTCTCAAAAAGATTATTTGTGGATAAAGTCATTTCTACGTGGTAGAGAGGGGTTGTCTTAGACGTTAAGCGTTACAGCAAAAAATCGGAAAAGTTATTTTAGAGGAGCCCAAAAATCAAAGACTCCACTGAGACTGGAAAATTCTCAAAAAGATTTCTTTTTTTTGATTTTCAAATCTACGTGGTAGACAGGGGTTGATTTTACAGGTTAGGGGTTTGAGCCCAAAAATCGGAGTAGGTATTTTCGAGAAGCCCAAAAATCGGATACTTCATTGACACTGGAAAATTCTCAAAAAGATTATTTTTTTACAATTTCATGTGTACTTGGTAGAGAGGGGTTGATTTTAGAGATTAAGGGCTGGAGCCCAAAAATCGGAGTGGATATTTTCAAGAAGCCCAAAAATCATAGACTCCATTGAAAGTGGAAAATTCTCAAAAAGATTATTTTTTGACAAAGTCATACCTACGTGATAGAGAGGGGTTGATTTTAGATGTCAAGGGTTTGAGCCAAAAATCGGAAAGGATATTTTCGATGAGCCCAAAAATCAGAAACTCCATTGACACTGTAAAATTCTCAAAAGGTTTATTTTTTTATAATTTCATATTTACGTGGTAGAGAGGGGTTGATTTTAGACATTAAATGTTAGGGCCCAAAAATTGGAGAGAATATTTTTGAGGAGCCTAACAATGAGAGACTCTATTGACATTAAAAAATTCTCATAAAGATTATTTTTTTCGAATTTAATATCTACGTGGTAGCGAGGGGTTGATCTTAGACCTTAAGGTTTAGGACCCAAAAGTCGGAGTGAGCATTTTCGAGGAGCCCGAAACTCAAAGATTTCATTGACACCAGAAAATTCTTCAAAAGATTGTTTTTTTTACCATTTTTTATCTACGTGGTAGAAATTATAGATATTATTTTTGGACAAAGTCGTGGTAGCCTGTTATAAAGGGGCTGTTTTTTAACGCTAAGGATTGGAGCCCAAAATTCAGTGTTGGTATTTTGGAAGAGCCCACGAACCAGAGACTCTAGTAACACTGTAAAATTAAAAAAAAGATTATTTTTGGAAAAAATCACGATTGTCTGTTAAGATGTGGCCGTTTTTTTAACGTTAAGGGTTAAATCCCAAAAATCGGTGCTGTTATTTTTGACGAGCCCAAAAATTTGGAGACTACGCGGGATAAGTTTATCCTGTGAACTTAATTTTTGTTGCAGAGAATCGTTCGTCGGAAATCGATGTGAAGTTTATTTTCTGTTTTTTCTGTGTTCTGATTTTCATAAAAATTCGCACATAGGGGTTTTTGCGACCGCTTATGACGAATAAGTAATCAGATTTTCAAAATTCAAGATGGTGGATTCAATAAGGCTGCTAAAAATAACTGAAACATTCCGATTTTCATAAAAATTCGCATATAAGTGTTTTTGAGAACCGTGATGACGAGCCCGTTATCCGATTATAAAAATTTAAATTGCCGAATCAAAATGGTTGCCAAAGTTACTGAAATATTTCGATTTCCATGAAAATTCGTAGATAAGGGTTTTTGGGGCGGCTTCTGATGACTAATCCGCGATCAGATTTTCATAATTCAAGATAGCGCATTCAATATTGCTGCCGGTCCAATATTGTCATTTTGCAAATTTACAAGAACTATTAATTATTTTCACGATTTCAATTTAAAAATTAAGAGCTTGTCCTTTTTTCTACGAGATAATTTGTTTACGAAGTCAACTAAGAATTTATATTTAATTACTTTTCTATGCTGCTTTGTAAATTTACAAGAATTATTAATAATTTAAACAATTTTGTGAAAAATCAAGTGTTTGGTTTTCTTTCTATGAGTTTATTCACTTACGGAGTCAAGTAAGAATGCGTCTATCCGATAAGTCCTTTCTATTCTTTTTTGTAAATTTTCAAGAACTATTAATTATTTGAACAGTTTCAAACTAAAAATGAAAAATCTGGCTTTCTTTCTATGAGTCAATTTGTTTAGGGAGTCAACTGAAAATTTCTTTTCAATGACTCTTTTCTATGTTGCTTTGTAAAGTTACAAAACTATTAATTATTTAAAAATTTCGATTAAAAGATTAAGAATTTGGCTTTCTTTCTACGAGGCAATTTGTTTAGGGAGTCAACTAAGAATGTCTATCCGATTGTCTTTTCTATGTAGCTTTGTAAATTTACAAGAACTGTTAATTATTTAAACAATATCAATGGAAAAATCAAGAGTTTGGCTTTCTTTTTAGGAGGAAATTTGTTTACATAGTCTACTATGAATGTCTATTTTACAAATATTTTCAATGTTGCTTTGTTAATTCCTAAAAACTATCTGAAGACTTTTTTCTATGTTGCTTTTTAAGTTTACAAGAACTCTTAATTATTTAAACAATTTCGATTGAAAATTAAGAGTTTGGTTTCCTTTCAAAGATTCAATTGATAATGTATATCCGATGAGTCTTTTCGATGCTGCTTTTTACATTTACAAGAACTATTAATTATTTATACAATTTCGATTAAGGAATTAAAAGTTTGGCTTTCTTTCTACGAGATTATTTGTTTACGGAGTCAACTCAGAATGTCCATTCAATTATCTTTTCTATGTTGCACTGTGAATGTAGAAGAACTGTTAATTATTTAAACAATTTCAATGGAAAAATGAAGAATTTGGCTTTCTTTCTACAAAAAAATTTGTTTACATAGCCTACTCAGAATGTCTATTTTACTACTCTTTTCTATGTCACCTTGTAAATTTACAGGAGCTATTCATTATTTAAACTATTTCGATCAAAAGATTAGAGCTTGGCTTTTGTTATACGAGTCAATTTGTTTATGGAGTCCACTAAGAATGTCTATCTGAAGACTATTTTCTATGTTGCTTTGTAAGTTTACAAGAACTCTTGATTATTTAAAAAGTTTCGATTGAAAATTAAGAGTTTGGTTTCCTTTCTACGAGTAAATTTAGTTACGGAGTCAACTTAGAATGTCTATTCGATGATTATTTTCTGTGTTGCTTTGAAAATGCACAGAAAACGTTCATTATTTAAACAATTTTAATAAAAAATTAAGAGTTTCGTCTATTCTCTACGAATAAGTTCAATTTTTTTACCGAATTAACTAAGAATATCTGTCCAATGATTTTTTTCTAAGTTGTTTTGCAAATATACATGAATATTAGTTATTTAAACTATTTTGATTAAAAAATTAAGAGTTTGGCTCAATTTTTTAACACAATTAACGAAGAATTGGCAGGACAATTGTCGTGGGGCCTAAATCGTAGGATTTGGACCCACTTGATTCCATCCAAGCACTCTAGAAGAGTCTCGGCGGCCCATGCTGTGAACACTAGCCTAGCAAGGGAGTTACTATCGGCGAGAAAACTATAGGCATCTGCCTTTGAAGCTTTACAACTCAGTCAAAAAAAATGCTAGCGCAACAAAACAACAGTCATTTAAAAGCTAAAAGTGTTCTACGTTAATGATCTTGAAGACCTTTATGTGAAAAAATGTTTGTGCTCAGCAGACTGAAAAATGTAAAAAAAAGTAAGGTTTTTCGGGTACATTATTTTAAGAACAGTCAAGTTTAGAGCATTATTTCTTATACAAGGGGCGACGGAAAAAAATTGAAAATATTCATGAGTATGAGGAAAACTGTTGTGAACCAGTTGCAGTTGAGAAATTTAAATAATAATAAATTTGTTGCTTAAAAGGACAAAAATGTGCAAATATATTATCTTCAGTTCTAATACAGATATTAAAGCGATTCAAACTGCAAACTGTAATTGATAGGCTCCGTATTTATTTTCAGTTGCCCGTAAGGATGTGTTAGTCTTATTTCTTGTGAAAATCGCGATATTTTTAGACATTTTTTTTGTTGGAAAACAAGTGACAGAAAGCAGGGGGGGCTCGTTTTTTTTTACTGTCGACCGCTGGTGCCTTTCTTTGACCCGTGGCCAGGTGCCATCCAAGCATTCAGAACTAGGGGCCGAAGAATGGCACCAGCGGTCGGCAGTAAAACATAAAAAAGGCCCCCCCTGCTTTATGTCACTTGTTTTCCAACAAAAAAAATGTCTAATATCGCGATTATCACAAAAAAGAAAACTAACACATCCTTCCGGGTGATTGAAAACAAATACAGAGTTTATCAATTACAGTTTGCAGTTTAAATCGCTTTAAAATCTGTATTAGAACTGAAGATAATATAGTTGCACATTTTTGTACTTTTAAGCAACAATTTTTATTATTTTTTAAATTTCTCAATTTCAACTGGTTTTACTCACACTCATGAATTTTTTCAAATTTTTTCCATCGCCCCTTGTATAAGAAATAATGCTCTAAACTTTATTGTTCTTAAATGTGCTCAAAAATCCTTACTTTTTTTACGTTTTTCAGTCTGCTAAGCACAAAAATTTTTTTAAATAAACGTCTTCAAGCTCATTAACGTAGAACACTTTCAGCTTTTAAATTGCATTTTTTGTGTTGCGCTAGAATTTTTTTGGACTGAGTTGTTAAGCTTCGAAGGCAGATGCCTATAGTTTTCTCGCCGATAGTAGTTGTTCATCTCCGGAGAGTCGTGGGACATCTAAAGAAAAAGGTTTTCTCTAAGTACTTACAGCTATTGCTCTTGGTGGTTCAGAATCCACCTTCAACTGTAGGTCTCCCTCCCTCCCCCAAGTAAGCATGTGTGGGGTGTGCGTAAAGGAATAGGGAGGAAGGTACAAGAAAAACGTAAACCCTAAGGGGACACATATAATTCCAAGATTCCAACTAAGAATATTTTTCTGATTTCTTCTTTGCACGGTGATTTGAAAATTTTTAAGAGTTATTATTTATTTAAACATTTGTCATTAGCAAATAAAGAGCTTCAAAATTTTTAATTGAACAGGGTCAATTACTGCTGCGAATCAAAAAAATATGTAATTCAAATAACTTTTCTGTACGAAACTTCGAAAATGTACAATACTTATTGATTATTTACATAATTTTCATAAATATATTCAGAGTTTGGCTGTTTTTCAACAAATAGGTTCAATTTATTCACACGATCAAGTAACAATATCTTTCCAAAGCTTGTTTTCGATGTTGCTTAGTAAATTCAAAAGATTCATTAATTATTTAAACAATTTCGATAAAAAATTGAAAATTATTTATTTAACCTATTTTTATAAATAAATTAAAAGCTTGGCTTGCTTAAACGAAGAGCATCAATTAGTTCAGGTTATCATAAAAGAATATAATTCCAATAACTCTTTTCCACGATTCTTTGCAAATATACAGTAATTATTAATTATTCCAATTTTTTTTATAAAAATCAGTGTTAGGTAGTAACTCTTTAAAAGTAATGAAGGTACTTTAAAAGTTAAGTTACTTGTAACGCTCTCAGTAACATCGTTACTTTTCGAAAAAAGTAACTGTAATGTAACTTAGTTACTATTTTCCCGGTAACTGATAACTTTTTTAAAGTTACTTTTTCGTTACTTTATATTTTTTCTGTATATCTTTTCTTTGATTATTAATATACAAAAGATGAAAACTTTAAAAATTGCGCGCGTCGGGGAAACAAAAGTCTGCTTTGTAAACAAATAAACTTTCATTTTCGACATACTGCTTCAAGCGAATCCGAAATTTCGAAATTGAGTTTTGTCTAATTTTAAAAATTTGAAAAAAGACGGATAATAATGTGCGACAAAAATAACGGCGAAGAAACAAATGGATTAACAGAAGCATATGAAACAGATGGATTAATAAAACCCCCAGCGATGGGCGGTGGCGTTACCAGCGTGCGCGAATGTTCCGGCTCCCGCTCGACTTGGGCCTCAGAAGCCAAAGTTGCTGTGGGATTATGACCTCAGTAATCTCAGTTTTGAGCATCGACTCAGCCGCGAACTCAGCGTTATACATAAGTTATTAATTAATATGTCTATGATGGATTGCATTTTCCAGTTTAAATGATCAATCTATTACACATTTTTTTATTGAAAATTAAAGTATTTTATTTTAAATATTATTGACGAATTGACTAATATTTTAGTTTTAGAAAGTAGAAACATGAATAGTATTTTATAAGTTCTAGTAATATATTTTCGGGAAGTCAAAAGTACTCGTATGTTTACTTGAGCGAATTAATAAAGCTTGCGAATATCCTCCAATAATGACAATCATCGAAATAAAAAATTTTTTCTACTTGTTTTCGTAAAAGCAAAACCGAAGAATAGTTTTTTTAAACATAGGAAAAAATTGTCTTCCGTGAAAACTTGAAAAATTGAGATGGTTGATTCGTGAAAATTATATTATATATTTCAGTAATTCATTAAAGCTGATTAGTATACGTTTATTCACCAGATGCATCGCGTCGAAATCGCTATACGGCCTTTGGACTTGGGCTTCGGCAGCGTAAGTTGCTTTGGGATTAAGGTGCCCGTCACTTGCGCCTCTACGCGATCGGCTGTAGACAGTATAACCACCGCATGCCCTGTAGATTACGCAAGAGGTCGCTACGGTAGGAGCACAGTTTGTCTCTCCGTGTAGTGATTGAATTTCTCGAATCACCAAAATAAGATGAAGAAAATTTTGCACCTTGGCCAGTTTATGCGGAGTTCTTCGATTTCCACTCGAAGGAAGGGAATACTTACAAACTAAAATGCAAGTTATGTGTGATTCCGAAAATTCTAACCGGTTATGTTTTGAAGTATAATGCGGATGTTATAGATATTAGGTTATATTCAGAGATTATTTTGATTCCGAATATTATGCGTTAAAAATATCTGCCTGATAGATTAAAATTTTTATTAGTTTCATGGAAATCCGTTTAACATAGTATATAGGATGAAAATAACATTTATAATTGATATCACCCTTTCAAAGAAATTGCTTTAACAACACATTTCAAAATGCCAAAATTTCATCACCTCCAACTCCGGCGAGTTTTTGACCAAACTTATTGAAATTTTTCGGGTAAAGTATTATTCAATAAAACTAAACCTTAATCAATATTTTTTATAATCAACGTTAAGTGTAAATTTTTGTACTTTGCTGATTGATTCTTGAGTGCAATGTCAAAATTTAGCGACAAAAATAGTCACAACTTAAGGGCATGTGATACTTTGAAAATTATCGATTATACCTGTCTAAGATTTCAACGGTTTTCTTCCTACATTAGTAAATATGTTATCTTCAAAATTTAGAGAATGACAGAGAACATGTCAACGGTAGTCCCCGAACTCTTCTTTTGTGAGATAATTAAAAAAAAATTATTTTTCTAATGTTTATTAATCCGTGTATATTTTTAGGTTATATTTGTTTTACAATTTTCCTAGACTGAAAACAATTTTCCCAGACTGAAAAATTAGATGAGGGGGGGATATGAAAAGTAACTTGTAGAGTAACTTATGTTACTTCTACTAGTAACTGTGACTGTAAAGAGTTACTTTTTTGAAAAAGTAACTGTAACGGTAACGAGTTACTTTTTTTTTGCAAAGTAACGTAACTGTAATGATTAACTTTTTATATAGGAACTTACCCAACACTGATAAAAATATTCAGAGTTTGGCAAACTTTTAAAGAAAAGTCACAATTTCTTAGGAGTAAACTAACAATATCTTCCTGATATCTCTTTACTATGTTGCCTTGTAAATTCATTAATAGCCCAGACGCTAGGGAGTTAAACCTTGTATTAAATCCGGAAAAATTAGATAGTGTCGACTTTCCTTCATTTTGGTGTTCTAAAGAACATGAAAAATTTGCACAAAAATGAAATGAGGGCTCACTCCGCTATCTTAAAGAAAGATAGCAAAAATCAGTTTTTTCAGAAATACCTTGTTTTTGGTGCATCTGTAACTAAAAATAGTAATTTTAAAAATTGTAGAAAATTAAATTCTCTTTAAATTTCGTGTGAAATATTTTTCCATAAAGTGAATTGTTTCAGAGTTATACCTGGGTGAAGTCAGGTGTATTTCCTAGAATCACGTATACACTACCCTTATGATCCCATTAACTACTACTTATTATCAGTTCGTACTTAATAATTGAATCTTATATTATTATTATATCAATAATTTAAAATAAATTAAAAATATATCAATAAATTTTTGCTATCTTTCTTCAAGATGGCGGAGTGAGCCGCCATTTAATTTTTGAGCAAATTTTGTATCTTATTTGGAACTCCAAAATGAACGAAAATTGACACAATCTAACTTTTTCGGATTTAATGCAAGGTTTAACTCCCTAGCGTCTGGGCTATTAATAAATTTACAAATCAACATAGTAAAGAGACATCAAGAAGATATTCTCAGTTTACTTCTAAAAAATTGTGCCTTTTCTTTAAAAGTTTGCCAAACTTTGAATATTTTTATCAGTGTTGGGTAAGTTCCTCTATAAAAAGTAACTCTTTACAGTATA
>NC_046662.1:107029576-107033516 GCF_010883055.1 Belonocnema kinseyi
TAAATAATTTGCAGCAACGTCTGCGAAACCATGCCGAACTACTCCGAAAAAGGACCGCGGGCAGGCATCCAACTTAGCTGAACCGAAGAATTACAGTCCAATCACTTGTCTGAACACACTGTATAAGATATTTACAGCTATCCTAAATGATAAGAATGTTTGGGCAATTAAACCTGTGTGACAAGAAATGTATGAACAACGAGAAGAAAGGCGCAGCGGGATGTCGGGAGAACCTGCTCATCGATAGATATGTCTGTAAAGATGCATCATTCTACAAGCGTGACCTATCGATGACCTGGATTGATTATCGGAAAGCTTTCGATTCGACCTACCATAGACTTATCATCTGTCTTTTGGAAAGCTTAAAGGTTCATCCGCAAATCGTTAGGTACATAGAGAGATTGATGCCGCTTTGGAAAATCAGATTTAATATCTTATCTGGAAAAATGGTGTGATAACTAACAAGGTAATCTTACAGAGAGGTGTCTTTCAGGGCGACACCACGAGCCCACTCCTCTTTTGCCTCACATTATTGCTACTAACGCTAGCCCTTGGTCATTCCGACGGGTACTTTTGCGGCAAACCTGTAGATCGAAAGTACAAGGTCACTAATCTAATTTACAAGGACGATCTTAAGATCTATGCTAAAAACAAAGAGAAACTATATCTAGCTCTAGGGATTGTCGAACAACTTACTAAGGAAATAGGAATGGAATTTGGGTTAGACAAATGCGCCAAGGTTTATTTGAAGCGAGAAAACTTAATGGCATCCCTGAAAACCCTGAGCTCGCCGATAGAAGCGCTATACGACACCTTTGCGCTGGAGAGACTTATATATATCTGGGCATGCCACAGAGCCGCATTCAGGATGTGACATCTATAAAGGATACTCTCCGAAGCAGATACAAACGTCTCATACGGCAGATTTGGTCTCTTAAACTGTCAGCGAGGAAAAAAGTATCTGCAACGAACATGCTTGCCGTCCCGGTAGTACTCTATTTATTTGGAGTGGTACCATGGACGAAGAACGTGCTCAGATCCCTTGATATCGGGATACGAAAGGTTATGCACATGAAAAAAAGCATGCATCTAAAACCTTCTGTTCTACGATTCTACATCTCACGCCGTCAAGGTGGTCGCGGAATATTGAATTTTGAATGTTTATACAATAGGATCATTCTGGGTACAGCACATAGAGTCGAAAATGGAAGAGACCCTTTTCTGGAAATAGTCAGGAAGCATGAAGAAGTGGGCTAAGGAGCGTTTCTATACAAAGCAGCGGAAGAGGCTGCTGAAACACTCGGACTTAACTTCAGTACTAGGGGTGAGCAAAATACATCAAATCTTATCTATCTCGAGTACTCACACCTGAAAGCCCGGATTAAGAAAGCACAAGAGAAAAACTTCCGTGAACAGCTCCTCGATAAGAGGATGCACGGCATCTCCCACAGAAATGTGTAGGATCAGTAAATGTCATGTGAGCCAACTTTTGCTTTCCTTAAATCAACCGGATTGAAGTCTGACACGGAGGGTTTCATTTTGGCATGCCAAGATGGTGTCATTTCCACCTTAAAATACCGTCGCCACATTTTGAACCAAGACAATCCCGATGATGGCTGCTGGGCGTGACATGTACACTCCGAGCATTTGGTACACATTTGGTCTAGTTGTCCAACTCAGTGGGAATAGCCTACATCAAGAGGCATAATGCGGCACTAAAAGTGCTTTATTACTATTTCTGTCACTCTTACGGCATCAACCTTAATATCGCTCCTCTAAATGTTCCTAGGGAAATCGGGTCAATTGTCGAGAATGAGAAGTGCCACATATACTGGAACTTTATATTCTCGGCAATTGTTTCTGTTGCACACTCGAGGCCTGAGATGGTTCTTATTGATTTCGAGAAGCAAACCATGTTCGTTATCGAATTTTCGGCGCCAGCTGACAAAAACATCATAACCAAAAAGAATGAAAAGAAAGAGAGATATAAATACCTCATAAGGAAGTTACGACGATTATACCCGGAATATTCTGTGAAACTAATCGTCCTTATCATCGGCGCTCTTGGAGGTGCCAAGCTTTCACTGGTTAGTAGCCTAAAAAGTATCCCTGCGTGTGAACAATATGTTAAAACACTTGCGGGAAAAATGCAGATGCCGGTCGTCCTTGGGTCGCTCCGTGTCCTCAGGGTGCACGAGACTTTTGCCGGATCCTCGTATTGATTCCGTTACAGACTGTAACCACGTATCTCACGTTCGTGAGACTTGGTTGTGGCTGAAATTTTACCGCGATCTCGCTGAGATCGGGTGCAGTTTTTCAGATTAGTACCCGCTCCTGGCGAAATCCTGCGGTTGTCCTCATAACAAACTTTTAATTACATATATATATATATATATTTAACAATAATAAAATGGCGGCTAGCTCCGCCATCTTGAAAAAAGGATGCCAAAAATCGGTTTTTTGGAAATAACTTTTTTTTGGTTAATCGTAAACTAACAATACTTATTTTCGTAATTGTGAGGTGTATTTCTTAGAATCACGTATACACTTCGCTTATGATCCCATAAAATACTAAAATCAAGTATACGTGATTCTAAGAAATACACCTCACAATTACGAAAATAAGTATTGTTAATTTACGATTAACCGAAAAAAAGTTATTTTCAAAAAACCGATTTTTGGCATCCTTTTTTCAAGATGGCGTAGCCAGCCGCCATTTTATTTTTGTGCATACTTAGTACGTTGTTTAGAACACCAAAATAAACTAAATTTGATACAACGGAGATTCCTAATTCCTCATTTTAGTTAAAATAGGTTGACCATGGATAAACAGTAATTTGCAAGTGAAAGCTGCAACTTAGCAACAGTTGAAACTAAATGAATGACTCACTGTTCCAAATGAATGTGCCATGAATGGGAGTCAATATTTCTGTTCTAAAATAAAGTCACATGCGCAGTATTCTAATTAACCCCTTCGTTGACAGAGAGAATTCGACAAAAAGTGCCCAAAATGGCAGGAATATTTGTTATTCTGAAAATTTGTATCTTGTGGGTTTTTGGGGTCGCTGAATATAAATCTGAAGTCAAAATTCAGAAATTCGAAATGGCGTATCCAATATGGCGGACGAAAATACAAAAAACGGCTTGATTTAGATAAATATTGGTACTTACGGGTTTTTGGGATCGCTAAACTCGAAACTGTAGTTAAAATTCGAAAATTTAAAATGGGGGATCCAATTTTTTGTATGGTTTAAGCTGTCCATTTTGAATTTTCCAATTTTTGAGTACCAAGATTTTTCCAAATTGAGCCGTTTTTTATTTTGGTCCGCTATTTAAAAATTTAAATTTTTGACTTCAGATTCGGATTCATTGACCCCAAAATTCCGTAAGTTCCAAGACTTATCCAAATTGAGTGTTTTTTGTATTTTCGTCCACCATATTTAATCCGCCATTTTTAATGTTCAAATTTTGACTTCAGATTCGGATTAAGCGACCCCAAAAACAATTAGGTACCGAGATTAATCCAAATCGAGCGGTTTTTTGGGTATTTTCGTCCACCATATTGCATCAGCCATTTTGAATTTTCGAATTTTGACTTCAGATTCGGATTCAGCAACCCCAAAAAACCCCGTGCAAGACTTGAATGCAAAAACGGAGTAATAAATAGAAAAAAAGAAGATTGACGCATTTTGCGTCAATGCCAATGAAGAGGTTAAAGGGTTTTTGTTTTATTTAACGAGTCGCACTTTACAGTGTACAACGAGCAGTACGATATTCGTAAAAATGATTTGAATGAGATCTTAGGAATTACCTGTACTCCAGCATATATAATTATTCTGACTCAAGGAGCAGTGTTGGCTTCAGGTAAAGTAGACAGCGTTACTGTATGTTGAGTAGTTTTGGCATTCTAGCGATTTTTATAGATATATAAAAATCGCTA
>NC_046662.1:107033616-107064540 GCF_010883055.1 Belonocnema kinseyi
TTATAGATATATAAAAATCGCTAGAATGCCAAAACTACTCAACATACAGTAACGCTGTCTACTGTACCTGAAGCCAACACTGCTCCTTGAGCAGTTTTCTTGTCAATTATAAAAAAGGACGTTTGATTAAAGCTTTGTAAAAATGTCCGCCAAATGATCTTTAGATTTTCGATAAATGGGATTTACGGTTTTGCCTACATGTTGATTCATAAATTTTTGTTTAACCTTCTTCAACATTTTGAAGTATATTAATTAAAGCTTTGTTATCAATAAATAAATATGTAGGATTAGTCAAATCTTCCATCTTCATTTCTTTTAAAACTCAACGAATCCAACTCACTTCGTGGATACCTAGGGCAGCTGCACGATATTCAGCCTCATCAGACGAAATGGCTGTAACTTACTGTTTTTGTGCAAACAAGACAATTGGACCTCCATTTTCAACTAAGATGCTACGTATTGAACATATATCCGAATCAACCCCTTCATAATTTGATTCAGTGTAAACTTGAAGATTACAGATGCCATTGAAGAATATTACAAACCCTTTAGTGCCTTGTGGATAAAGAAATACTTATTCAACCTTTTTCCAGTAACTGAATTTTGGTTGATGGGCGTGACGATTCGAATAGTTGACTGCAAGACTGACGCCCCGACGAGACATGGTTAAGAGATACAGCAGATTCCCAATAGCTACACCAGAGTTTTCACCAAATCCTTCTGGTTGAATCATATCAAGTTCTCCTGCTAGCTCACTATTTAATAAGGCAGTTTTAATGTCAAACGTTTTTATATAGGACTTTTCTTGTGCAGTTAGACTTAGCAATAAACGGATAATTACTTGACTTGCGACAGAAGCAAACGTTTCATTATAGTTATTAACTGGCTGTTGGTCAAATCCTCGAACAACCAATCTGGCTTTCATACGTCCATCGCCTTTTTGACAGATAATCTAACGACAGGTTAACGGTTTCTAACCTTCAGGTAGAACAGTTACTTGCCAAGTCTTTACCTGGTGCAGGGAAGTCATTTTTTCTTTCATTGCACGCTTCCACTTCGAATCAGCCAAAACTACACCCACAAGCATGTCGTTCTATTTTGGATGAGGATTGATCAACATTCGATCATGCAGATTTTGATTCTGCTGCTGCTGCCGTCACTGTCGCTTCTGTCTTCTGACTCCTCCTGGCGTTCAACAACCGACTCTGACTCTTCTGACTCAGACGAATTTTCATTTCTCATTGATTCTTCAATTTCATTGTTAATCGACTTAAATTCTACTTCAGTGTATCCTTTTTTAAAACGGATTTTCTCGTCAAATAAGACATTGCACGAGACTTCTACGTGACGCTTTTTCAGGAATATATGCACGATAACCTTGTTCGTCAGTATCGTATCATACAAAAATTTCTTTGTAGCTTTTCTTGTCAAGTTTTTGGCGGTGATGACCTAGTGTCAACACATAGAAATCAAAACCAAATAGCTTCATTGATTTTGGGTTGATGTGAAGACGAAACCATAAATCAGCTGGGCTCTTCCCTTTACCTAAACTTGTTCCTGTTTGATTAATAGTGAATGCATAATAGTTTAGAGCTTCTGCCCATAACTTAATACCGAGTCATTCAGCATAAAGCTCGGTACGAGCATCTTCCACAATCGTGCGTATTTTCTTTTCGACTCTGCCATTCTGTTCCTGTGTGTATGTAGGTGATTGCTGATGAAATATGCTCATCTTTTGAAAAATATCGCGACTCCTAATATTTTTAATTTTCTGTTCCGTTATCTGAATTCAATTTTTTGACTTTCTGACCAAATTAATTTTCGACCATATTTAAGTAGATAATTAATTTATTTACTGATTTAGACTTTTTTCAAAAAATAGACTATTGTAAAGTGGCTGTAATCATCCTTAAATATTAAAAAATACTTAGCTCCCCCTAGAAAAGTTTCATCAATTCCACCAAGATCTAAATTACAACATCAAAACGCCTTTCAGCAAGAACAGTATTTGTTGGATGAGGAGTACGACACTGTTTTCCGTAAGCACAACCTTCATATACACATCCATTCTAATCATCAATGTATTAAATATTATTCTCCCTGAAAATATCACTTACATATTCAAAATTTTGATAAGCAAAACGTTCATGCCAAACTTTTACAGAAAATGCTGACAGACTGTGTTCGATACTTCTGCGAAACTTTATATGAAACAGTCTTCCACATCGTTCAGCGATTACGACAGGCTCGCATTCTTCCAAAATTATTGACTCTTCTGCATCAGCTTGTTGGGTTTATCTACTATCTACTACAATTGTTACAGAAAACAAATTAAATTTCAGATTTGGACCATTATGAGCAGCTAAATGTACATCTCCTATACTTACAGCCTTAAGTTCCCTCGAATCACCTATCTTCACTAGTGTAAGTACTTATAATGCCTTTAACTTCCAACTCAAATTTCCTGGAATGTGGTGTGGTGCAAGACTATCTTTGTACCATGATTCGAGATAATTCATTATGCTGTCAATTGCTGTAGAAGATAATCCTACTGAAACAAATGACTTAGTTATTTTTGATATTTTTAGAACACTCCTTGGCAAAATGTCCGTTTTCATGACAATAGTTGCACTTGTAGTGCTGCGGCCGCAACATGAAACTCTAAGGTGGAAATTTGTATTCAACCCTTGATCATGAATGACAAAGAAATATTTCATCAAATCAAAAACGTGGATATTGAATTTAACACTATTCCTATTTAATCTAAATAAGTATTTATTTGAAACAAATTAATATAATAAATTTTTATTGGTTATACATAGTTTAAGTCTAGTAATAAAATAAACTATTTCTATATATTAAATGCTTCATTAATATAAATACATGAACTCTTCGTGACAAATAAACATATTTTTAATTTAATTACTATTATTTTGAATTAAATAATTAGATATGTGTCTGGTTTAAATAAAAACGACTAATGTTATAGGATATTTTCTTGATAAATAGGACAATTTTCTAGCAAAAAATAAGACGAAACGTCATGCAAAGTTTTATTAGATGCCGACCTTTCTAATTTTTTTAAAATTGTGTCAAATGCTAGTTACTAGTCATATTTAAAAAAAAAACTAAAAAATGTCGGTTTTTGCTCAAGTTTTGTAGGCGGTTTCGTCTTATTTTTGTGATTTTACCTATGAATTTACCTATGTGCAGAGTTCAGATAAGCCTTATGGGAAATGCCTGTATTGAGACGTAACTTACATCTGGCGCAGTACTAAGCCAGTGGTCTTGCTAACGTCCAGCAAAATCTTGGCGGATCAGTGCTGGCACAGTACTGGGTTAATTGTTCATGTCAACGTCTAGCCAAGACTTGGCGAACGAGTACTGGAGCAGTATTGGGGGAATTGAAGTTCAATTACTGTACCGATACTGGAAAAAATCATAGATAAAAAAGAATCCACACACACACACACACACACATATATATATATATATATATTACACTACTGTCACTACTACACTAGTACACTAATGTCGGAAATTGTCAGCACGATTGGCGCGAGCCCTATTAAAAACCGCTGCTGATTTGAACCACGAAAACTCGGTGTAAGTTATCGCATCCGAGGTACGATTAAAAATGTTCAATCGTATCTGAGTTGAGTTTTAGTCAACGCTCAGCCACCGTCATTTTTGTCTCATTCGTAATAAGTGTATAGAAATTCATACGCAAAATAAAGCTAACCTATCCTTTAAGCGATATTATAGTTTCCACATCTTATGCAGGTCTCTTTTTGTTATAAATTTGAACGAGCGTCGGTTTAATTCTGACTAATCTTTATGTCTAGTACTGCACCAGTACTGGCTGCCAGTACTGGCTGTCAGTACTGGCTGCCAGCACTGGTACAGAAATGAAAGCCAGTACCGAACATAGTTATCATCCAAAGGTTCTGCGAGCACTGTGCCCTTACTGGCGGTCAGTCTTGCACCGACGCTGCCAGCGCTGGCGCCGTACTGCGCCAGTAGTAAATTTCCCATTGGAAGAGACGTCTCGCATATCTGCATTGAGTAATTTATAACTAAACATATTAGATTATATCAAGAAAGTATGGCACTAGTCTATTATTCATAAGTTATGCTTAAATTACCACAAACCCATAAATGACCGTAAATCATGCTTTCTTTACTCAAATTTTAATATAGGCTAAAATGATGACTGCATTTTCAGATATGCAGGGGCGAGCTGGGCCCCTGGAAAATATCACTCATTACTATTCAATCATGCAACAAACAATGCAATTTCGGGATCCTTTTTCTCAAAGGCCCAGTAGGACCTTTGACCCCCAGTCCATCCCTGGGTAAATTTCTGAAATCATCCATTTGTCATAAAAAATATCGTATGCGCCACGAGGGAGAAGGACTTTTTCGACTTGTGTATTTTTTCAGTGCGAGTTGTAGGCGAGCATATAATATATTATGAGCTAGCAAAGGCAAAAATCAGTTTAAATCGTCTTTTTCTTTTTATAATATTATAAAAAAATATTATAGAATACAATATTGATGAAAATTTTAAATTAATATTATGAAAATAAGTGAGAATTTTAGGTAATCATATTTTATATGACGCCATATTTCTTATCTCACAATTTTTAATTTGAAGGACAAAAATGTAAAATGTAAATTTAGAAAAAAACTGTTATTTGATTGACTATTGAATAAGAAAATAAATATTATAAACCTGTAAAGACGGTTAAAGACACTGTACAAGTCTTGAAATGAACAGCATTTAAGGACTTATTATTCCTAGTCACTTTGTAATCGTATAACAAATTTTAATGAGGAAACAAAAATTAATGACACGTTTGTCCTCATGTTTCCCTGGATCTGCAATCCGCATTCTACATGCATCTGTTCAGATTTTTACACTCTCATCATTAATGATTGAGAAAGTATTAGAATTGTCGGATATTTGACACCATCGTTTTTCAATGGATCCCCATGTTTCGAGACTAAAAATAACAAATAAAATTTGTAGAAAAACGACAAAAGGTACGAAAAATAATCGATATAAAAGAGTTATTCATCCATGCAAAAAATACAAATTGGTAAAAAAGTAGTACATTCTCATTATTTTCTGATTGATAAAGTATTAAAATTGCCCGAAATTTGACATCACAGCATTCAAATTTTGAACCTAACGGCGCAAAATACAAAAAAAAAAATTATAAAATATTTTCTAACCATTTTCCAATAGGACCCGTAATTTTTTTTAATGATTGTAAGTAATATGCAGAAAATCCAAAATTCCAATATTACGCCAAAAGAAGCTACATACGTAAACAATCTAAAAGAAGTCTTGAAGGATATTATGCTTTATCCATAAAAAATAGTATGAAAAAATCCTATTCTTAGTATAACAAAGCGAGACCAAGAAAAATGCCTGAAAAAAGGATTGTAGTTTTTTATTTATTTTGAGGTGGCTCATAAATTAAAAATTTACAAATATCTGTCAAAAATAAAGGACGCGGTGTGAGTGTCACGATGAGAATATGTACCTCAAAGACTACAAAGCTTTGAGAAACTTAATTTTTAACTCTACTCAATTAAGTAGAAAATTCAGAATATAAAGACGGATATAAATATTGCTATCTAAAATAGATCTTTTTGATCAAGTTTAATTCAGGCATTCAAAATACAAAAAATAAATATCCGAGCCCAAAGTGCGAGGTGTAATTATGTTCATGCGCGAGATTTAACGGCGAAGCGAGACGCGCGCGTACTGCGTGACGAGACCGCAGGCAGATTATTTTAATTTGCTAACATAAGATTAATAAATGATAAGCGCTAGCGAATGAAAATGATGAGCAAGTGGGTACTATTTAAATATAACTTTAAAGCTAATTATATTTATCCTCAGAAGATAAGAAAACCATAATTATACTTCATTCTTACTTCAATATTTTCATACCAAAATTATAATCAGCCAACTGCATCGACTGTGTATGTGTATTTAGTAGTGGTCCTATTACAATCCGTAGGAGAAATATCTATAAAACTTATGAAACAGGTGGCACCCTGGTCAGGTGGTCTGGTTTTGCATAGAATTTCATTCAGAAAAAGCAAAAATAATTATAAACTTATGCTGTTTGCATATTACGAAAAAAATACGAATCACTATGACTAAGAATTCTAAAAAAGAAAAAGTAATGAAAATATATAGTTTAATATAAATAACATTTAATTTTGATATGCACTTTGAAAGCATCATTTCGAATATTATATTTATATTATTTGTTTTGCTAATATTATATTTCCTATTATTTTTCAGCGTTAAAAAAATGATTTATTGTTGAAATTATAATTGCAGCTAATAAAAAAATTAATAATATTTAAGATCTCAAAGACAAAAATGTTTAACAAAATACAAATTTTACAAAAATTAAAAGATTCACTAGGATATACATTTTTCAATATACTTCTCGTAAATTTCTCGCAAACTAATAATTTTTTATAATCTTTTAAATCGCTATACTGGATGCTAATACTAAAGTCAAACCACCTGATCAGAGCGCCGCCTGTTGGATTAGTTTCACCGCCGTTTCCCCTCCGAATCGTCGGAGAACAGAAAAGTTGGGGCGATGCATGGGGCTGATTATAATACTTTTTTTTCAAAGTGATACTACTACTTACTTTATACATGCATACACGTGCCTACGTGCTTCAAATTTTGTTCATTTTTAGAAAAAAGGAATGCGAAATTCCTTAAAATCATCAATCTGCACATTGAACACGCATATAACATGACATATGGTCATGCATGACATACAACAGCATTAATTTGATTGCCTGTCGGCGCGCGAAATGAAAATCTTAGTGCCTCAATAGTTTGCATACAAAGAGGAATTATATGCCAAAGCAGTGCGCTCCAGACCCAGCAATAGTATTTACGTTGCACCGACAAAAGTATGAATGTTAGTGGTACAGAAATTACAGCATCTGTTGCACCTCAACTAATGAGCTTCAAATTGAACAAATCAGTCAGGTTCAAATTCTGTCCACTAAACAACGATAGAAAAACGCAAATGGCGTGCCCTAAATGTAGCCATCCGCGTTGCGAAGAGTACAGTTCGCTCCTATGTGCTTCTTGTGCTCCGTTCCCAGTGGGCACAAAGTTTGGCGACGTCTTTAAATCTTTACGATAAATTTACGACATCCCATGTTCATGTCGTTAATGTGTCTTTACAATATCGTAAATAAGTCGCATGATCTGACGATGTCTTTACGATATCGTAAAGACAGCGAACCGACGTGGACATAGCATGTCGTAAAGTTGTCGTAAAGCTGTCGTAAGGATGTCGTAAAGACGTCGCCAAATGTTGTGCCCACTGGGTTGCCGGCGGAACTCGACTAATTATTATTGATTCTAAACCTTACTTTTTGCTGCGATAAATATTAATTTAACTATTTCTATGTTTGCTTTGACAATCAAGACAGTTTTTGTAAGAAAACAACATAGTTTTTATGTACTTAGTCCCAAAAAAATTTTTAATTTACTATGTTCACCTCTTTCAGTTTTCTGAGACTTTTTTTTAAATGTAGCCTTTGCTATAAAATTCAAACGAGAAGTGTATTAAGTTATCCTAGTGCATGTGCGTGAGGATGGAACTGTGCGTTTTGAAGAAAAGTGTTTTGCTGCCCACCATTTCTCAGAGACTCAAGACATGCGGTCCAGCCTAGGTGCGCTAACTGTGGAAACTCAACTTGCTAGAAAAGCCAACTTGAAAGCTATAAAGTTATATTTATGTACTTTAAAGAAAAATCATCAGTTCTGACGATTTTGCTTTAAAGTATCCAATAAAAATTCGTTTTCCTTCTTGGTAAGAAGTCTTGCATTAAAAGGCATCAAAAATTTTGAATACCTAAGAATGCTGTTTCTGTTCTTCGTTCCTTAATCCTCATTAAGCGGCGAAAATAATTAGATTACAATCCCTTTTAAGGTCATGTGACGAGTGGGTAACATGGCTAGATTCCTACCATACAGACACTTTTTGATTTTCCAATTTATTTTCACGCGAAGCGCCACATCGATTTGAAAATTTGGGATAATAAATAAAAAGCACTGAGGAAGGTGGGTATGGTCATAAATTCTAATAATTATGAAAAAAGTATAAAAAGATTATTTACAAAAAAACTTTTTTAATAATTATACAAATTTAAGGCCAGATCCACCTTTCTTCGTGCTTTTCATTTAATATCTCAAATGTTCAACACGCCTTAAAGCCGGTCGGAGCCGATCATTTTTGCTTGAAGCATTAGAACGCGCCTTAAAGGCATGGAGTTTCCAAAATATAGTAGGATTTAATACCAGAATGCATCCCTTTATCGTAAAATAATCGCTTTGTTCGAATATTATCAATTACAAAAATATAAAATCATGATAAGAAAATTCAAAACATTATTTTTCACGAGAACTTTCTATGTGGAAATTAATCCTGACATCGTAAAATGACCGATTCTATGTTTTAAAAAGTGTTTTACCTCATTATTATACGAAAACAGTAAATAAAAGTTGGGAAATTTGTTAAATCAAAAGAAATTAAAAATTTTATATTTCTTGGTTGCTTTGAATGAAATTTTCAATACTTTTTAATGTAAGCCTTCTTACCGGGTTGCGGCCGATTCTCGTTCAAGAGATCTTCGCATTTTTCTAAGTCAGGGTCAAAATTACTGCATTCATTAGGGTGCTTAAAAATCACTTTATTTATAGAGTGCCACGGGTTTTTGGAATAACTTCTGTTGGTTTGAGAAAATCTTACGGGAAAGTACTTCTAAATCCAAAAATATCATTTCTACACGTTATCATTGCTGTATGTTTAAAAGACCCTGGGGGCTGAAGGAAGTGAAAGGAGCCTCTACTAAGTACCCGTAAAGACCCCATTGGGTAATTCGGTTCCCTTTTTAAAAACTCGAAAAGTTTTCTTTAGCGAAATAGCTTGGCCAATTTGAGTCTATAAACAAAGTCGATTTGAAACAAAATAGTCTCGGAGATAGTTTAAGAGATTTGGGTCCTTTTCAAGATCCTTTTAGTGGTCGTTTTAAGAGTGGTGCGACGGTAATATAATGTTCCTTTTGTATTCGTCACGTACCGGGCGGGCAGAGTTATTTACAGTAGTTGGTCGTGGCTAATCCGCTCTCCCTATTTAAATTTCTCTTCAAATTATTAACACTTTTTTTTTAATTGATGAATTTTCTCATTATAATATATTTATAATTATAACTTTCTATGCTGATATACAATTTTCTAGTTGAATTAAAAATGTTGTCTTTTTTTGGCGTATCTCATTCCATTTACGAGAAACGTTCTATTAATTCCAATTTTAAGCATGAAAAAAAGTTGGATATCTGAGGTCATCGAAACCCATAGATTCCGAATTATTATGTTTTAGGCTGTTAACTATAAAATTAAAAAAATCTACTTCTAAATTTTAATCCGAAAGCTTAACAAAGCACCCTTGAGTGTCGGCTAATCTATTGAGATAGCCTCTCGGCTTGTTGTTTATGATCGTATTTTTATTTCAATTTCGGAAAGGATATTTTAAAGCCTTCAGACCATTTAAACGAGCTTCCTGGACCTTTAAAAATATCTACCTGAGGGCCTGCGGAGAATTTCTTTGAGGTTCTTTGACCTAAAGAATTTTTAGTATATACTCAAAGATTATTTTCGGTAGGGAGGTCACGGAATAATCGCAACATATATTTTTTCTAACGGTAAAAATTTAAAAAAATATAAGACGTATAACGCCTGTTGACTGCTACTTACAGGCGATGCGTTTGAAGTGTATCAATCAACAGGCGTTATACGTCTTATATTTTTTAAAACTTTTTACCGTTGAAAAAAAAACTATTGCGATTATTCCGTGACATTCTATAGAGAATTTTAACGTAGAATCCGAATTTTAACAGTTTAAAAGTTGATCTTGCTGTTTTTTCGAGTTTTTCAAAAAGGAACCGAATGGGTTATAATAAATAATGATAAATTATAATAAAAATAATAATAGAAATAATAATAAAAATAAAATAATAAAAGTAAATAATAATAAAAATATTTCAGTTTCATAAACAGAGACACTCTTAAATTCTTGTAAGTTAAAAAGTGCACTGATGGACTGCATTGGACGGTTATGTATATTGTAGCAGACGGAACTCTTTATTCATCACATGCGTGCTCTTTCCGGGTTGTGCAGAGAAAACGAATGCAGTAAAATATTTTTGTTAAAATTGGATATGATCATTGAAACGGGATTTCCGGTGATAACTTTTGATATCCCATTTGACCCAGTAATTGTAACAAAAGGGAAATGAACTGGCCTCCTGTCATATTTACTCAGTACGAATTTCGTGCATCAAAATAGGTGCTATTTTTTAGGTATGTAATTAAGATATATGTGATTACGAACAAAAATTATAAATCGCTGAAGTATGATCACGCATGACTGCAATACGATGATCAGTGTATTTGTATGGATGCAGATATTGCTTCCAGTACTTATTTTTTAAATATTTATTTCGCTCCAAATGATACGAGTGCGCAAGAGTTTATGCACGATCATTTCTTTAATTCCACTTCTAAACATGCAATGGAGGGACATAGCGGAACTATTGTAATGTTTACTACTTCGAGTAGTAACTAGTAACTGCATGCTGAACTACAAAATTCATTGGAATAAAATTTAAAAATGTTACATTTATTTCAAAAAAGGTTTGCAGTATTTACTAAGCTCTGCAGTAAACCAGCAAGCAATGTATTATTATAGCCACTTACCAATTTCAGTACAAGAAAATGCTAAATTTCTTGCATTAATATCTACAGAAGATTGCAATATTCGCAAAGGACTACAGTAACGTCAAAAGAGATCGGCGCACTGAGTAAGTGACTCCCTACCGAAAGAAATCGCAAGTTTTCTTTAGCGAAATAGCTTGGCCCATTTGAGTCTATAAACAAATTCGATTTGAAACAAAATAGTCTCGGTGATAGTTTGAGAGATTTGGGTCCTTTTCAAGATCCTTTTAGTGGTCGTTTTAAGAGTGGTGCGACGGTAATTTAATGTTCCTTTTGTATTCATCGCGTACCGGGCGGGCAGAGTTATTTACAGTAGTTGGTCGTGGCTAATCCGCTCACCCTTTTTAAATTTCTCTTTAAATTATTAACACTTTTTTTAATTGATGAATTTTCTCATCATACTTATTTATAATTATAACTTATATACTGATATACAATTTTCTAGTTAAATTCAAAAATGTTGTCTTTTTTGGCGTATCTCATTCCATTTGCGAGAAACGTTCTATTAATTCCAATTTTAAGCATTAAAAAAAAAGTTAGATTCAAAAATTTTTTAATTTATCTGCTATATCAGCGGAGATTGTACCTTGCCGACAGTAGATCAACCCTCCAAACCATGAAGGCAGAAAATCTACACAATATCGATCAAGTTAAGAATCTTCAATAACAGAAAATGCTTAACGTCTTAATAAGACTAGATGGAAAATAATATTTTTAAATTAAAATTATTTCTTGAAAAAAAGATCCTACTCTATCTTCACTCCATTGGGAATCGAACCACAAAACTTTTGATTTCCGGTCAGGTGCTTTTCCAGGTGCTACATAAACTCTTAATTCAAGAACATAACGCTAATTTTTAGCTAGGTGTTAATGGTACAAGTAATTATTTAAATTTTTTTAAATTTATCTGCTATATCATCAGAGCAGGGTGTTAAGAGAATGAAAGTTCAGGCAATTTTGCTATGTTCTATCATTTTAGAAAAAATAAGGAAATTAATTCTTATCAAGCCTTCTTGCGCAATTTTGTTGCATTTTTTTAAAAATTATTTTGGTTTTCATTTGGCCGAATTCCTAAGAAAATAAGGAAAAATTTAAATAGTTTTTAATGATAAGAAGGCTTAGGAGGTCCGACAAGATAAGAAACAGAATTTTTTCAAGATTGGTAAGAAAATTTTTAATGACTTTTTATTTAAAATACCGTGCTTTATGAGAATACTAAAAAAGATTTTTGAACATGTGAAAGGATTTCCTAAAATTTTAAAGAAGGCTGTAGAAGATTTTAAAGCAAAATGTTTTAATTTGGTAAGATATTAATAAATAGATGAAAATCGAGTGAATGCAAGAAATATTAACAAGAATCGAATTTTTTACTTAAATTCTGTTAGAAACATAGAGTTAAAAAAATTCAAGCATAAACTTTAGAAACTTTAAAGGAATTCCGAAGGATTTCAAGGAGGTAAAACTACTTTTCTTAAAATTCCTGGAAAAAATTTAAAAGATTATGTGTCAATTTTTTCGCATCTTGGCTTAAGAAACAGAATTCTTATTAGGCCTTCTTGTGCAAATTTGTGTAATTTTAAGAGATATTCAGAAATTTTGAAAGGATTCAAATATAATTAAAACTTGTAAAGATTTTTCAAAAATTTTGTAAGTTTTCACAAAAATGAAAAAAATTGTTTTAGGTTCCTAGAAATAATTAAAATAATTTTTTATTTCGAAACATTAACTTTAGGAAATTATTTTAAAGAATTTCAAACATTCAAAACGACGTCAAAAATTGTCAAAGTATCTGAACAATTTTAAAGGCAATTTTTTTTTAATTTTGCAAAATAAAAAAAGATCAGGAAAAATTTGAATGATTTTTAAAGATTAGAAGACCTGACAAGATTAGAAAAAAAATCATTATTTTCCTAATTATCGTGTGAAAATTTTAAATGATTTTTTATTTTGAAAAATGTGCTTTAAAAGAAAATTAAAGAAGATTTTTAAATACATAAAACAATTTCCTAAAATTTCGAAAAAGAGTGTAAAAGGTTTTAAAATCAACATTTTTTAATTCGATAACATCACAAATTTAAAAAAAAAATGAAATAATCGAACAGCTAAAATTACTAAAAATTGTGAGTCGACGATCCGGGTGCACCAGATCGAGCACCAGGTAGTATAATACGTATTCTGCGAGAACTTTTTAAAAAATTTAATTTTTTAAATAATGAAAACAATTCCAAATGGTGATTCGGCGACCTGGGTGAACCAGGTCGCACCTCAGGTAGTTTGGCAGGTATTATACGAGACATTTTTAAAAATTTAGATTATTCCAACAGCCAAAATTACGGAAAATTAGTGTCGACCTGGGGCGTGACCTGGTGCACCCGGGTCGTCGACTAACCATTTCAATTTTTTTCATTATTCACATACTTTAAGTTTGTCAAAAGTTTTCGTACATAATTTTTTATTTCCAACAATTAATTTGAAAAGATTATTTTTAAACATTTCAAAACATTGCAAAAGATTTCAAATATTCTCAAAGCACCTGACAAACTTTAAAGATATATTTTTTTAATTTTGCAGAATTAAAAAAAAATCAGGAAAAATTTGATTAATTTTTAAAGATTAGAGATTGGAAGGTCTGACAAGATTAGAAAAACAGAATTATTTTTCTCATAATCGTGTGAAAGTCTTAAATAACTTTTTATTTACAAAAATGTATTTTACACAAAATTCAAGCGGATTTTTAAACATATCAAACGATTTCCTAAAATTCAAAAGAAGAGTAGAAGATTTTAAAGCAAAATGCTTAAATTGGATAAGATTAAAAAGTAAAAAAAAATAATCAAGTGAATTTAGGAAGTATTTAGTAGATTTGATGAGATTCAAAAAAATTTTTAATTTAGAAGTGTTTTAGAAACGCAAGATAAACTTGAGGAACTTTAAAAGAATCTCGAAAGGTTCCAATAGAATAAACATAGTTTCTTAAAATGCTTGGGAAAATTTAGTAGATCATAAGGAAATTTTTTTCTACATTTTGAATGATTTTTTTAATTTTGGATAAAATCTCGAGAGAGTTACCAATATTTTGAAGAATTCAAAACGTTTTAAATAGATAAGAAATTTTCCTAATATTTTTTAAAATCCTATAAAATAAAAATAAAATTTCTTTAAAATCCCCTAGGATCTTTTCTGACACATCTTATATATTTGAAAATCTTTTTTTAATTTTCTTAAAAATCTTATAATAATTATTTACATCTAAATTTATAAACAAACTGATAATACTTATTTTATTGTATATGAAATCTTTACAAAATCTTTAATGCTTTAAAATACTTATCTCAAAATTACAAAATTGAGCTTTTACAATTTTAATTTAATCGTAAAAAAGTTGAAATTTTTCCTTGATTTTGGCCGAGGGTCAAACTTGGTACATAAAACCGTCGTGAAATTTCAAATAAAAACTTTACACTCTATACATTAATTTTTTCAATTAAAAATAATAATACTTTTATAGATATTGCAAAAATTTATTTGAATATGATACACATTGATTTTTATTTAAGAAATTCCTGTAAATAGTTGGTGTTTTTAACATTTTACGATATTTGTGTACCATCTTTGTTCTTAGGGAATAGATTTCAGGGATAAAATTATAAATATATATCCATTAGTTAGTGAATTACTATGAAAAATCGACTTTCAAATTATAGTTGAAGTTGACGAAATAGATATTTCTCTTATCGTTTTTCAGCATATGATTTTTCACTAAACGTAAAGCAGATTAAAATACACTTAAAAAATAACAAAGTTCAGAAATCCATGCAGTTTTCTGTTTAGAAAACGCCAGACATTTTTTAATGAAATTCCTTTCCACACCACATTCAAAGGAAAATTTTACAACATTTTTGTCAAATGATTAGTCTTTTGAATGAGGTCAAGTTAATAACTTTTTGGCTTTTTCTCTTAAAATCCTCAAAATTGTAATTATAGCCTAAAGTAGCATGAAAAGAGATGTATCAAAAAAGAACCTAGAGGACTTACAATTTTTTAATTTTATGGAATTTAAAAAAATATGAGAAAAATTCGAGTCTTTTAAAAAGATGTTCAGGACATTTAGAAGTTTGGAAGATATCAACGAATAATTGATAAATTTTTTAAAGTTTTTTAATATTTATAATACGTTTAAAACGAAATAAATTCCAATCAAATATTTCTAACTCACTACATTTTTCTTAAAATTTAAAAAAAGCATTCAAAATGTAAAAAACTTGACTTATATAATCTTCTAAATTTTTCACAGGAATGTTAAGAAAAATAATTTTATCTCCTTGAAATTTTTCGGAATTCCCTTAAAGCTTCTAAAGTTTATTTTTTTATAATCTTTGAAAATCTACATTTATAAAAAATTTAAGTTTAAAATTAGATTTGAATCTCTGCCATTCTACTAAATATATCTTGAATTTACTGGATTATTTACGCTTTTTGAACCTTTTTAATCTTATCAAATTAAAACATTTTGCTTGAAAATCTTCTACATTCTTCTTTTAAATTTTAGGAAATCGTTTGATGTGTTTCAAAATCTTGTTGAGTTTTTTTAAAGCACATTTTTGTAAATAAAAATTATTAAAAAACTTCAAACGTTTATTAGAAAAATAATTTTTTTTTGTAATATTTTCAGACCTTCTAATCTTCTTATTTTTAAGAATTATTCAAATTTTTCCTGATTTTTTGCAAATTTTAATTATTTTTTAATCGTTTAAAAATTTCTGAATATCTCGTAAACTTACCAAAATTTGAAAGCAAATTTTACAAACCAACATAAAGATAACAAAAAATGGTGCAACAAAATTGTTCAAGAAGGCTTAATAAGAATTAAATTCCTTATTTTTCTAAAATTATATAATATGGCAAAATTACGAAATAATTTTAAAAAATTGTGATTTTTTTTATTTTCTCTCAGAATTCAGTCCATTTTTGGTTGAAAAATAATTTTTTAAATGAAAATCTAACTATATGTTTAAAAATTGAACTATTCTGCTGTAAATTCGATTGTCTGTTTATTTAAAAACATGTTTCAGTTGAACATTTTTTTCTTCCTTCGAAAATTAGACTATTTTAAATTAAAATTTTTTTAAAATAACTATTTTGGTTCATAATTCAACTGTTTTGTTGAAAATTCGATTTTGTTGTTGTTGAAAAAACATTTTCTTATACTAAAAATTTAACTGTATCATTTTGGGCTGAATTTTTTTGGTAGGAAATTGACCCTTCTCAGTCAAAAATTCTTCTTTTATAGTAGAAAATTATTCTTCTTGTTTAAAAATTCATCAATTTTAATCAAGAATTCATTTCTTTGGATGAAAACGCATTTCTTGGCGAAAATTCTTTTATTTTGATATAAAATGATTAAAGTTCATATATTTTTTTGGAAATGAAACTATTTTACTGAAAAATTGTTGGTTTGAAATTGATTTTTTAAACTGATAATGTAACCGTTTTCGTTAAAAATTGATCTACTTTGTTAACAAAAATTTTTGTTGTTTTAAAATTGATTTTTAAACTTTTGAATTTCTGTTTTCGGTAGAAAGTTATTGGTTTAAAAATTAAATTATTTGTTTGAAAATTTAATTTTTTGCTTGGAAATTTAAATATTTTTTTGAAACTTTGATTTGTTGGGGTTGATAAATATTTTTTAACTGAAAATTTATCTATTCAATTTTTCGCGGAAACATTATAATTTTAGTTGAAAATTAATTTCTTTCTTTGAAAATTCCATTTTTTGTCTGAAAATTTAACTAGTCCATTTTTGATCGAATACTTATTTTTTTTAGTTTAAAATTCGTTTCTATAGATGAAAATTGAACAATTTTGTTGACACTTTTTTTTCTTGAAAAATTTTCTTTTCAGCTATAAATTTATCTTCTTTGTTGGCGAATAATTCTTCTTCAAAAATTCATTTGTTTTAGATAAAAATTAATTTCTTTTGTTGAAAATTCGCATTTATTTGGGTTTAAAAATTAATTTTTTCAACTACAAACTTCAGTATAAACTACAATATCAAAGTTAAAAAATGTATTTTTTTAAAGTAATTTCTCAGGTTGAACATTTAACTATTTTGTCGAAAATTTGTTTTTTATTTGTTAAAAATCAATTGTTTACTAAAAATATGACTAAGGCATGCAGAACTCAATTTAAAATATTTTAGACCCAGAAGTTTTGTCTCCTATAACTATTTACATAAAGTCAATTATATTTTCCTCTTCGCAATAAGCTTCGCAGCATTTAATAGAGTCGACTCACCGACACGCTACTTTGAATGCGTCGCTCCCAAATGGGAGAGTGGTGGGGGCCGAAAAATCCCACGTTCTGGAGACACCGCTAGAATGTCATTTTTTCGACGATACTTAAAACATCGCAAAGCTAGGATCGAGCGGAAAATTTAGATGGAGTGCTTGTCATGCCTCACTCAACTTTCCTGTTGTTAGAGATTACAGTCGGTTGAAGGAAATTAGAAATTATCAAATATTAAGGAATTACATTTTAATATTGTGCATTCGGTTCATTACATAACGATAAGTCATTGCTTCGAGTCGAAGATTGTTCTAAAAATATTATGTAATTATTTAAACAATTATTTATTGTTTATTTTCAAAAATTTTTTAAAGTGAAGCAGCGATGTCCACCTCTTCTATATTGTTAATCTAAGTAACTTTTTGTAGGTGTTGTTGTTTTCTGTTTGTTGTTGACGTTGTTTTCTTGATGTAAACTGTCCATTCTTAGTTTGACATAAATTTAAAAAAATCAATAATTAATTGCAAAAACAATAACATTAAGATTTTAGGTGGGTCATCTAGTCTTTGTATACACTATACAGTCATGTAATACACTATTTAGTTATTGTAAACAAACTGATTGAGCAAATTAGGATTGTTTAAACGAATAGAAATTTATTAAATATTAAAGGAAATGTATCAAAATTATGTAATTATTCAACAAAACGTAGAATAGGATACAAATTTAGAAAAAGTGGACATCTCTAGCTCAATGTTCAGAAATTTGAAAAAAAAACAAGAAGTAATTGCTTAAATGATGATATAATCTTTTTAGAAAAATTTGCTACTCCAAAGATTGGCAAACCATTACATTTCAATAAGAAAATACGATTGTGTCTTCCATTTTTTGGGATTTAATTATTTTTTTAAATAATTTACATGTCTGTAAACAATTGGAAATTGTTAAAAAAGTAATGGGAAATTTTCAAAATTGTCCACTAGTAATTATTTGTATGAAAAACACGACGGATATTTGCTAAAAATTAATAATAATTCACGTAAAAATGTAGTTTTTTTATTTTTATCTTATAATTGGGGCGCTGTGGGGAGGGGGGGGGGGGCGTTGAAAGTAAAATTTATTAGTATGGATTTATTTCGCAAACACTCCATCTTGCAAATGGATTAGAAATATATTTATAATTTTTAGTAAATTCTAACATAGTATAAACAGTACACATTGTGCCATTTAATTTTATAATTCTATGGCTAGGTCCCCAACTCGAAAAAGAAGGCTCCTCCGCTTTCTGTTAATAATATTTTAATTTTTCGAATGAAAAGCAATTAAATTGAACCGAATGATGTGCATCTTGAAGCAAAATAGTTAATCAATTCTGACCAAAACAACACATTTATTGTGAAACAAGAAATTGTATTTAAAACAAGTAGATATACAGGGGGGTTTCTGGACCACGATTCTTACCTTACCAGCATCGAGAAGCTTCGACCTGTAGTGGTTCGTGTCCATGCTAAGCTTCGAGAACGTTCGCGAAGGATCCTGATGACGTCACAATTGCGCAATCGTCTGTAGCCAAATTCATGTAAACAGGTTCAAGGTTATTGTGAGAAAAACAAGGATGATTTATTGCTTCCTGACAGATAAGAATTTCGTAAAATGCGTAAAAAATGCAGGTGTATAGGTGAAATTTTATATGGAGAGCTACGTATGGCTTCCTGTTTTGACTATTTATTTGATTTATTGCTTCCTGATAGATGATAGTTTAGCTAAATTTCCTGCCTTTATTTGTTAAATGCGTAAAAGATGCCGGTGGACGGATGAAATCTGAAATGAGGGTTATGCATGTCATCCTGTTTTAATTTAAAAATTCCTGCCTTTATTTGTTTAACGCGTAAAAGAGGCAGATGGACAGATGAAATTTGTATGAGAGTTATGCATGGCATCCTGTTTTGTTTATTAATTTAATTTGAAAAGCATTCATATAGTACATCGGCAGTCTGAGGCTGCACACATTTCATTATCCTATGCTATCGTTCTATAGAGAGATCACTTCTTTTTACAGATGGCAATCGTTCGCTCTTGTATTCATTCTTTTCCATATGCTAGTTCCGTCAACCTTTGGACGAGGTATATGTAACAAGATACTGAAAACAACTTTCGAGACTCGCGAGAGAGATTATAGACAGCATCAATTTAATTCGAGACCTTTCATGGACGTTTAGTAAATACCAAGAGTACACTGTCCGGCGTTTATCTCTCCTTATATGATGCAACGATATTCGAGCTAAGGTCGCATGCCTTTTTTATCCACAGATATATGCTCGCTTTTCAGTTCTCATTTGGAAAGGTCAGTTTCTTACCTATTTTATGAAAAAGATTTAAAATGAAATTTAAAAAATGCAACAAATTAATATAATGAAATATTAAAAATTTTTTCAATCATCCATTAAGAATACTCTTCTACTATACAGAATCGAGAATGATTTAATTCAGCGTTAAAAATTTTTTTTCTATTATACTGAATTATCTAGAATGAATGATATCATCAAATGTTATTGCGCAATTTTTTTCCGTAAACAACTTCAAGGTTATTTTTAATGACGCATTAAATTTTTGCGATGTTAAAAAATTATATCCGGACGTGTGGATTATAATATAGAAGATTCTAGAACAATTAGACAAAGAGGGAGATATCTTGCTAGATAAGGATAGCAAATGTGCATCTATAAAAGGGCGCTTTGCATACATTTCCCTCTGTTGTCATCAAGTATTTGTTGAATACACATAAGCCTACAAAATTCAAGTGAAGTGAAAATTAATACAGAGATTTTGAACTGTTTTCGTGTTTTATACAATTCATCAGAAAAAAAACTTTTGCGAACATTCTTTTAAAAAATTATTACGAACGTCAACATATTCCACCTGTGCAGTGAAGATAGGAAACCTGGAGTCTCTTAAAAATCGGTTAGTGCACCTTCTATGGTTTTTTAAATTTAAACGATATTAAAAATATTAAACTATTTAAATTTAAAATCAAATTACATTACATTTTCTTTTAAATTTAAACTCAGTGCAATTCGTTGAAAATATTATTTGTGAAGTTTTCTGCTAGCCATCGAGTGATAATTCAAAATAGACTTACTGGACTGCAGAAAACGTATTCAAATTTATGAAAATGCCTATCAGGTGCTGCATGAAAATGCAACAACTTCCGAAATCTCCTACTGGCCACATCAGTGCACGCAACAGTCAACAATTGGACTACTAACCTCCAAAAACCGCACATTCAAGAAACTTCAGAAGAGTGGAACTGGCGTGAATGAAGGTTTGGATAGGAAAGGAGATAGAATCAGACGGCAGGATCTGGAGTCTGCTTTAAAAAGTCGAGTCAGAACAGGTTTGTTTATAAATCTAACACATAAAGATTTAGATGATTTTTTCATGGATGCAAAAACAATTATTACATATAGATTAAAAAATGCTTTGAAAACTTTTGTGGGGGGCTTAAAAACGAATGTTATTCTTGCAGCAAAATTTAGTGTTATAGAAGAGGGTAGGGAAATCGAATGAATAAAATTTTTTAATACTAAAAATGAACTTATTTTAGAAAAAACCGAAATAAATGAATGGTTTGAAAGTAAGGTTATAGAGCAACTTTTAACTAAAGTAGAGGAATTTCAGCAAAAAAAATCTGACTGGAGATTAAAAGAGATTATAAATTTAAATGTTAATATTAATAAATACGCACCTTTTGCAGTAGGCTCATCAACTTTTGTGCGATTACCTAAATTTAGAAGTGGTAAAAAAGCAGTTGTAAATGTTAGGAACAGTGACGAGTACTGTTTTCTCTGGTCGGTAATGGCCGCTCTTTGCCCTGCTAACAACCACGTAGATCGCGTCTCATTCTACCCACATTTCGATACACTCTTGAAACGTGATGGAATCAACTTTCCCATTACTTTTCAAGATATCAAAAAATTCGAAAAAATGAATCAATTGCGTATAAATGTTTATGGTGTAGAACATGAGGAAAATAGGAAAAAGGATGGGATTGTCCTTTATATAAGCAATGAAATATCAAAATGTCCTACAATTCACCTGCTAATGATTGAAAATACTGATTTCGATTATCATAACAATGACTCTGAAAGTAATCCAGTGTATCATTTCGCATGGATTAAAAACCTCTCTCGACACATAAAATCACAATTTACAAATTCTAAGGGTCGCACATGGTTCTGCGATAGGTGCTTGTGTCACTTTAAATTTGAAAAATCTCTGATTAACCATAGAGCTGATTGCGAAAATTTGAATAATTGTAGAGTGATGCTTCCAACAGAGGAGGATTGTAGGAGCATATTAAAGTTTAAAAATTGCAGATACAAAGAAAATGTACCATTTGCATTATATGCAGACATTGGATGTTTGCTGGAACCAGTTACAGATTCACAAACAGATAAAGCAGTGTATCAAAAGCATATCCCTCCTAGTGTTGCGTATTATACAAAATGCAGTTTTAAAGATTCGACCTCAGAACCTAAAGTATACCGTCAAAAGGATTGCATTGAATGGTGTATAAAAGAATTAAAAGATTTAGCGTTAAAAGTAAATTCTCTTTTGAAAAATCCAGTACCAATGGAAAAATTAACTTCGAAGCAAAAACAAGAATTTTAAAATGCAAGATTGTGTTACATTTGCGAAAAAGATTTTTAGAAAGATGATGTTAAACATCGCGACCATTGTCACTTTACAGTTAAGTACCGTGATCGAGCAAATGGAAGCTGCAACATTAATTGTAAAGTCTCTCATATCATTCCAGTAGTTTTTCGTAATTTATCTGGCTACGACTCACACTTTTCCATTAAAGAATTAGCACAAAGTTTTGAGGGACATGTCTCCTTACTACCTGTAAATAAAGAAAAGTATATCTCATTTACAAAAGATGTTCCAAATACTAGAGTTAAACTTAGATTTATCGATTCTTTCCGATTCATGCCGAGTAGCTTGGAAAAATTAGCCTCATATCTCAATGAAAGCGAAAAAACAATAACTAGAAAATTTTGTAAAAATGACAGTGAATTCAATTCGTTAACAAGAAAGGGTGTCGTTCCATACGACTACATTGATAGTTGGAAGAAATTAGAGGAAGACAGTTTACCTCCAAAAGAGTCATTTTATTCCAAATTAAACGATTGCCACATTTCTGACGATTGCCACGGCTGACATTTTTGAAAATTTTCGAAAAACTTGTTTTGCAACATATAAATTAGATCCATTACATTATTACACAACACCGGGACTTTCTTTTGATGCAATGCTAAAGTACACTGGAATCAAACTACATTTACTGACTGATATAGAAATGCTACTCTTAATACAGAAAGCAATCAGAGGTGGCGTTTCACAATGCTCAAACTGTTTTGCAAAAGAAAACAATAGATTTATGGGGGAAGATTTTAATCCATGCGATCCGGAATCATAAATTTTTATTTAGATATTAACAATCAGTATGGTAAAGCTATGAGTGAGTTGTTACCATATCAAGATTTTGAATTGTTTGAAAATTTCGAAAATGATCCAAACTTTTTCAATGTGCCCGATGGTTCACCTGAAAGTTACATTCTTGAAGTGGATCTAGAATATCCTGAAGAGCTTCACGATTTGCACAAGGACCTTCCATTGTGTCCTGATCACTTTGTGCCTCCTGGTTAAAAATGTCAGATTCCAAAATTAAAAACCAATTTGCTACCAAAGAAAAACTATGTACTACATTACCGAAACCTAAAAATGTACTTGGAATTAGGCATGAAACTAACTAAAATTCATCGAGCGCTAAAATTAAAGCAAAAAGTGTGGCTAAAAGAATATATTGATTTAAACACTGAACAAAGCAAAAGAGCAACTAATGAATTTGAGAAAAATTTCTATAAATTGATGAACAATTCTGTTTTTGGAAAGATAATGGAAAACGTTAGGAAGCACAAAGATGTCAAGCTTGTGACAAAATGTGAGGGGAGATATGAAGCAAAAGCTCTAATTGCTAAACCAAACTTTCATAGCTGTACCATATTTGATGAAAATATGGTTATTGTTGAAATGAACAAAACAAAGATTTCTTTCAATAAACCTATCTACATTGGTTTCACAGTCCTTGATATCTCAAAAATTATCACGTATGATTTTTATTACAACTATATTCTACCAATTTTTGGAAATTCTGCAAAATTGCTATATACAGATACAGACAGTCTCATCTATCATTTCACTGTTCCCAACTTTTACAAATATATTAAACGAGACATCCATAAATTTGACACATCAGATTATCCAACAGACAATGTTTACGGAATTACTCTGAAAAATAAAAAAGTTTTGGGATTAATGAAAGATAAATGCAACGGAAAAATAATGACCGAATTTGTGGGTTTGAGATCAAAATTATATGCATATAAAGTTTTGGATGAAGAAGATGAAAAAAAGAGAGCCAAAGGTGTAAAAGGATCAACACTGAAAGCCATAACATTCGATGACTATAAGCAGACTCTTATTTCTTGTCAGAATCTGATTAAAACTCAACACTTAATCCGAAGCCGAAAGCGCGAAGTGCACACCATCATCCAAGAGAAGATTGCTCTCAGCTGGCATGATGACAAACGAATGCTGCTCCCTGGTACTACAGATACTCTTCCATGGGGATATAAATATAGAGCCTGTGATCCCATGGAAGTCGATGCAATGTAAAAATGTATATAATTATTGATTATTTGTATATATGTAAAAAAAATTGTCATTGTAGGCTATTAAAATGTATATATGAGAAGAAAAACAAAAACGAGGTGAAATATGAGTGGAGGATTGAGAGAGATAGAATATACTGTATATATGAGTGTAGGAGTGAGAGAGACAGATTGTATACTGTACAGAAAAAGTTTAATGTATCAGATTTATAGTATGTAGCTGCTGGAATGAAAATAAACTTTTGTGATATAAATATAATGTAAAGTGTATATATGTAAAAATTATAAGAAGGAATCGAAAAAACTGTACAATTGTTTGTACAAAACACAAGTTATTGCAAAATAAAAATAAAAATAGTTAAATATAAAATGGTGTTTTTTATTGAATAGAACCCTGAAAAAATACAATTTTAAGTGAATTTCTTTAAATCAAAAAATTATTTGCCTCAATTAAAATTGAAAAAAGTTAAATGCATAGCATTTTTCTTAAATTGATTCAGCTATCGGATGCAACCTGATCCAGCAGACGTAATCTCCCAATGCTGAGAACGACGTTTTTCGAAGCCACAATGCCCACGATGTTCACAGACCTACCCTTTCGCATATCTACTATTCGCACTTATTATAAGGACATGGAACTCTGAGAAAAAACACACACAAGTTTCTTTTCATTTGCTTTTTTATTTAATTTCCAAAAAAATCAGTACATTATATGCTTAAAAATACGCAGATTAAATATATATGGAAAAAACATTTCTTATCTCTATAAATATAAATAATCATCAGCGTATAAGTACGCTTCCGGAATCATACAATCTTCCAATAAAATTACATTTTCAGTTCCGCACTTGGAAGAATTTTTATACATATGATTCGTACACATAATATTTTCAAGTTCATACATCTCACGCAATTTCTGCAGTGAAGGACATTTCAGATCAAGCAGGTCAACAATTTCGCATGACATTTCTACAAATTGTTTCAACCAATTCTTTTTTTCCAATCCTTTTACATAAATTGTTGATGCATCTTCTAAAGTATCCTTGAGTTTTACAGGTATTAAAGAATATGGTAATTTACCAGCATTCCATGGTATTCCATGAAGATTGCGCTCTTTCCATTTGTTTATAGACTTATATTTTGGTGGAACGTCTTTCCACTTGGAGGATGGTTGAAAGAGGAAAGAATATGGTATTTTGCCTGTTTGATCAAAGAGTAGTAATATAGCCAATTCTTTCAATACAAATTTATTTTCCGGCAACTTTAAGCCCTGCATATCCACCAAGTACTGAATCTTAAATGCAACTAAATTATTTCTAATTTATTACAGCATTTTTATACCAACTTTTTCACCGCCCAACTTATTGGTTTATACTCAACTATATGATCGTGCAAAATTAAGCAATATGCCGATGTTTGAGAGGGAAAATTTTCACTAGTTTGAAATTCCAAACGAACGTCAACTGGCCCGTATTTAAGTGACTCATTCTGTTTAGAGCAGTCAATCACTACTAGAGGTGCATGATCTATAAATTCTGTTCTCGATAGCAGTGGTTGTGGTTCTTTACTATAATAATTAACTTGAAAGTTTGTATACATTTCATAATGAAGAGTATACTGATTTCGATTAATATCAAGATTCAAATTACTATAATAATAGCACTGATCATTTAAAAATAGTTTTACATTAGTCAAATTGCAATGATCAATCTTGCTGCAGTTTCTCGTAGTATTATTTTTTCTGTTTGTCTGAAATCCAAGTACAACAAATCTTGGTTTTTCCAATTGTGTTGAAGTTTTTAAAGTCCAAACATGGTTTGAAGTCACTAGAACTAGGGGATATTAATATAGTTCCCAAGTTCGAAAACTTATTGGCATAAATGGATCTTTTTCAATATATTTTGGCAACTGAAATTTGCCTGAATCAGACAGTCTAACGCTAGGCAATAACCACTCTATTTTATTGATTTCAATTTTATACTGCTTAAGACGAGCTGTTTGCAAGATGGCATTTGTATTACCCTGTGATCAGGTCAAAATGAGTTCATGTTTAGCATTGACAATGATTTTGTGATAATCTTCAGCAAAACCAAATATCATGCTAAGAGGTATGGCTACATCAAAGTAGCTAGTGACGTTTGTTAGTGATTGGTTGTTATTATTCACATCAAGCCAACCAGTATTCTGTATGTATCGTGATTGTCCTCGATTTATAGATACATAATTTTTCATGAGACTAGTCAGAACAATATTTTTATTTCTATCAATTTCTATTGCATTGATTTCATATCTTGCTTCTTCAAAAAAATGACAGATGGCATTAGAAAATAAAGATGTGTTTGTCACTTGCGCTCCATCAGTTTTTACGATTCTTCTATGTACGTGAAGTGAACTTTTGCTCGACAAGAGACACTAGTCCTGATTTTGAACAACAATCCGAATTTCATCACTATTGTTGAAGGTCGATGAGGCATAAGGCTGATGTGCATGAATTTCACAGTGTGCAATTGACTCATCAAAGATGATTGGTGCTTGAATATTCAAAATTTCCCTTTCCATGACAAATAATCAATCGCTGATAGGCAAATTGACAGATGCAGATGCAAAAAATCCTAAATCTCTTTATTCTCTTCTTCTTTTTCTGAGCTGCAGGCCTAGACTTTTTAGGAAGAGAGAACTTTGAGGTGTTAACCCTTTCACTGCTCTTTGTCGACTGATTATTTTTTGACATTGTGTTGGTTTATTATAACCAAAGCCAATCTTTTGATTGAAAACGATATCCATTATTAGAGAGACTTGATGTGCAGTCTGATTGTTACAACTTCAACACGAAAATTGACTAAATACCCATCTTGATCAACTATGCGGAGCTGTATATGATCTATTGTCTGCACAACGACTGGTAAGTAAATGACATGAGATGGTACTTCCACTATCTTATATTTAGGTGGCACTAGAGGGAAAAATTCATGAATAGTATGTACTTTCTGACCATTAATGTATGCACCTGTAGTTATGCTATACTCAATTCTTAAAGAATTCACTTTTATGATTGATACCGGTTGATCAGATTCATAAGTTTGCTTAGCTTCTAGTCTGCGTGATGAAAACCCTAGCAAATGACCGATGGAATCTTCACGTTCGAAATTTATACCGTGACTACAGTAAATTTCACTTTTTAAATTATTATTGTTTGGTTTAATATGAATTTCAATACCCTTGTTTACCAAAGCATTCTGTAGATAGCCCTTTTTGTCACTTATTTTATAACTTCCTGTAGGTATTTCAATTATTTCATCACCCACATAAAATTTATTTTGGCCAATGTCTACATTGGGTATTGAATTAACGGTTAGAAATTCAACGAGTCCAAGTGAGTAATTTTTATAAGGAGACAACTCAATTGGAGGAAAATAGTGCGTTTCCAGGATTGAAGAAGTTCCTGATAATGCTAGTGTCAATGAATCATCCATGGTGACAGCTAGCGTTCAACTGACTTTATATTGAAATTTTCAACACTTATACAGATTAAAGGTACTCTTAGATTTTAATTGATTGCATAGAAAATGCAGACATAAATGTCCACATACAAATGCATCGTAATTTTGATATCTTTTCATAGGCACAACAATGTGTTCCTGGTCCTTTTTCATCGTCAAGATTAACAATAGCACATTCATATATACGAGATTCACCCTTTGGTAATCCATTTCGCATAAAAACACCTCGAAAATGTGGAATCTTCAAGGATTTTGCAAATTTCAGTAAATCTGCATCAGTCAAGGCTCGATGAAGTAGCTTCACTTTAAGTTTTTTGACTTGCGTTTGAGTCCTACTCCATGTTTATATGGTTTCAGATGAAGCCCTAATCCTTGTCTATATGGCCTCAAGTATAGATTTAATGGCAGTTTGTGCATCATTGCTTGAAATCATAGACTTTCTAGCTGAAGCAACAATTTTTCTCAGTGTAGTGGTAGGTCTTCTGTTCTTACTGAAACCCATCCCAAATTTTGATTTCACCTTCATTGCGTTTGTAACTCCCCAAGCGGCTGCCTTTTCACCTATACCAGAGTCTGGAGCAAAGACACGTTTCCAAGATTTTTCAGCCAATACACTGTCAGCTGAGTTTCTAGCCTCTATAGTTTCTCTATTTTGTGAGTAGGCTATATCGTGCTCTTTGCAAGCAGCGTCCAGTGGATTCATTCCTGGATCACCTCGTGCTAATCTTTTGGCTAGCTTCGTACCTGGGTGACCGTACTGGTAACCAGGCAAATGCAATTCAAACGTTAAATTGTTGATGATTCTGTTGAGCAAGCCTCTCCCACGTCTTGCTTGCTTCACGGTTCGTTTACGACTGACTGTTTTGCCTGACAAATGCTTTGCTGGCTCTACTGATACATCCAAATGGATTGAGATTTGAAAATATTTACGTCTATTCAAAATCTCTAAAGCAATCAAAGTATGAATTTTTGGAAAAAGTCCTTTAATCAGTAGATGGCGTTGAGTACTATCCTTTCAATGAGCATGAAGAGGTTATAATCCCAAGTGAAGCGAAATCAAACTCAGTAATTGTATTTGATGATGTGGCTTGTGCGAAACAAGATAATATAAGAGCATTCTCTTCTATGGGTAGACACAAGGATGTAGACTGTTTTTACTTGAGTCAGACATATGCTCATATTCCTAAACATCTTGTATGCGACAATGTTAATTTACTTGTGTTATTCAAGCAAAATGAAGTGAATCTGAAGCACATTTATGATGATCATGTAGTCACAACTTAGACGTTGATGCATCAACATGTCTTCGCGTCAGGAGAATTTTCGAAAGCAAAAGAATATTTTGCAACAAATTGCTAGAGCTAGTGAATCAATTCGACGTAAACATAGGTTAATAAAGTTGGGCAAAGAAACAGGTGAGTGCACATTAAGTGACACTTTTAAACCCATTACTAATCCACTCGAAAAAATTGTTGGCGGTTTCAAGAATATGAAAAAAGTTGAACCAATTAGATGGAAAGAAGAAGCAAAGAATAAAGCTGAAGAAAGTATTGATGACGATGATTTGTCATATAAATCAAGTAATGACTGTGAGGAAGAAGCAGATGAAAATGTAGATCCCAGTAATTTAGAGACATCAACTGCTAGTGAAGCTGAAAAAAACTCTGAAATACCTACATCTTCATGGATTGATGATGATGCAAACAAGTATCTCATATTGTTATGCGAACGAAGTAGAGAACTCGATAATGTGTATGGAGTAAGAAAATTAACGAAAGATAGATTAATGATTGGAGATTCTCAGATAAATTTCAGTCAGAACTATGTTCATGTGGGTAATTTGAATTTTCCCAAAAGTAAAGGCTTGCTGGAACTTTTATGTAAAAAAGTACCTCAAGAGTCCTCTATAACTCCCAGTGATCTTGAAAATTATAGACAAATTGCTATGGCAACAATCTTATATAAAAAACATTATAAACCAAATGGAGAAATTCGCAAAGACGGGAAATCATGATCAGGTGAAGGTATGATCCCACAATATATGATTGCTAGAGAGAAAAATCTAATGGATTACATTTACTGGGATGATCCGAATGAATTGGTAGACCGATTACGCTTACTCCTAGCGTCTCAAGCAGCTGGTAATCTAAGTCACACCAACGAAATTATATCAATTATCGAAGAACTAAGAGAAGCTGAAATTATATAATAATGGATGTTTATCAAGATTTCCATCATTTTCAAGATGAGCATTGATGTATTCGGACGTCATTCCAAGCGAGCACAGAGTACAAGTCGCGGTCCTCCTGGAATTGGCTTCAAAGTCACATCTGAAGGAAATTATGATATGAATAATAAGAGGCTGTGTAAAGTGGCTGAAGCTAAAGAACTATATGATGCTGTGAATCTGAATATGGTGCAACATACGATACAGCGTGAACTTCAGTCTATATATGATTTTGTAGCTTCTTTGCGAACTGAAGTAGTCAATAATACAATGACGATTGAAACTCTGGAAAATTCCACAGATAAACTTTTTAAAAATGCGGAAATTGATGTTGAATCAATTCAAAAATTGGTGTATCGAAATTCTGAGCTCATTAGTCAATTAGACACCAGGCTGAATGAACTCAAAAATGGACACCGAGAAGCTGCATTTGGTGAAGGAGCTGCACAAACCAGCTAGACGAAATTACGAACGTCGAAATTTCGATATTCGTGGCATTGATGAGACCTGGCAAGCTGATATGGTTGAAATGCAATCATACGAGAGAGTAAACAAAGGATACAAGTACATCTTAACTGTAATTGACATATTTTCAAAATTTGCTTGGGCTTTCCCCGTTAAATCCAAGAAGGGTGAAGATGTAGCTGCAGCCATGGAATCTGTACTTAATGAGGGGCGCATACCGAAAAATTTACAAGTTGATAGAGGAAAAGAATTTTACAGTTCGCAATTCGAAAATCTTATGTAGCGATACAAAATAAATTTGTACTCGACGTTTAGTAATTTAAAAGCGACCATTTGCGAGCGATTTAACCGTACTTTAAAGACCAAAATGTGGATGCAATTTAGCTTACAGGGACAATGATAGTAGACACCAGACTATTCGAATTAAACCAAAAGATGTTACTGAACATAATGAGAAAAATTGTTATTTAATGTATACAAAAATTACAGTGTAAAACAAGCTATTGAAAAAGAGAAATTTAAAGTTGTAGATAAAGTACGTATAAGTAAGTTTAAGCATGTTGTTGAGAAAGGCTACACACTGAATCGGACAACTGAAATATTTACTATAAGTCATGTCAAGAATACTGAACCAGTGACGTATATGATTAAAGATTATCAAGATAAAGCTATTGCAAGTAGTTTTTATGAACAAGAACTAGGCAAAGTGAGACATCCAGATATTTATCTGGTGGAAAAAGTACTGAAAAAAAGACGAAATAAGCTATTTGTGAAATGGTTAGGTTTCGATGACTCACACAATAGTTGGATAGATAAGTCTAGTTTATAAGAATCTTTTGTATGAAATTTAAGTTTTTCTGAATAAAGTTGATTATT
>NC_046662.1:107064640-107070538 GCF_010883055.1 Belonocnema kinseyi
TCTTTTTACTTACATATCTACCTATCCTTAATCTAGTAAATGAAAAAGGCGAATTTGGTTTAAATTACATTTTATTTAGATTTTTCTTACCAACAAAATACATGAAATTTTAATGTATACAGGTACCATTCACACATCTGAGTCCTTGTAATTTCTCAATCACTTCTTCACACACATTCTGATTGTGAAAAGTAATCATTTCAGGAAACAGAATTTCAAAACGCATAAGATTAGCAAATATATAATTTTTTCATTGCCTTACTCTTTAAACTTGTATAATTTTTTCATATATAAGATTTTACACGTTTCACAGATGGTGATTTCACTTTACGCCAAATACTTTCAGCGATAGTGTCAATAATGAAACGGCATAACACTCAGATCCAGAAGATACCGGTCGACACAAGGGCTGACTTCCTGGAGAACAGCAAACGTTGTTTCTTGCAGCACAAACGTATAGTATTTTTAGTTTCCTTGATTTTGCTCCAAAGCTAGTATATAATCACTAATCGATACAGTCATGTGTATATGGAAATTTCTGCAGTCGATGCATTGGTGTTTCTCTTGACCATCAAAAAACAGGGAAATGAGGTTGAAGTAACTTTTGAATAATTTTCACTCTTCAGGATTCAGGGTTACACTTGAACGAGAATGACTGGCCTGTAGTTTCACTGATGAGGCGAGATTTCCGTCTTTTTTAAAGTCAGCACCGATGACAATTTGCTTTGTGAATTATGAATTCAGGTTGTATGTGGTCGTATGTAACATTTGTTTTCGTGGTGTATAAGACATGATGAATATTTCACTGAAGCTTGTCACAGAGTGAGCGATAATTGAGAAACTGCAGACCCTTTATACTGCTTTCTTTACAAATTCGATGGAACTGTAGCGTCCACCCAAATACCTCATGCAGAGATCACCATCTTCACTGGATTTTTTCATTCCTAGCAGCAAATTTTCATCTTCATTCAGCAGATTGGTCATCCTTGCTGGTAGAAACACAGTTAATTTGTTTTCTACTGTGACGATGTACCGCACTCCAAATTGTGTTGTTACTCTTTTGATGTTTGTGATTGCATAGCTTTTATTCAGCTCCAGATCCTTCAGTTTCTCCGTTGGAAGGAAATCGTTTTAACTGCAATTTTGTTCAATTTTACGAAATCCATCTTCACTTGTTAATATTCACCGTATACAATTTTCGCGTTAAAGTATGTAAATCGATTCGCACTTGTATCACTTCTTTTAATTCTCGAATTTTATTTAGAAATACGTTTAAACGATTTTTTTAGCTCCTGCTGCCTTTCTTCTTTACAATTTGACATCTGGCAATAAACTGACGAAGGAGTAGAGCTAGCCTCATTTTATAGACGCTTAATCCCCTCTACCAATTTCTGAAGACTTTGGCACAATATTGTTTGATATTGCATTATATGATGGAACATTGTTGTAGAAGATTCTACATTATAATCGACACGCGTGGCATATAATTTTTTAACATCGCAATATGTAATTCGTCATTGAAAATAACCTTGAATCTTTTATTCCCTTCCCATAAATATATATCTCTTTCTTTTTCTTAGAGAAAACGGACCCGCAAAAATGAACATTCGAGAAGCTTATACGCATCAAATAAATAATTAAATGTATTATCTGAAAGGAAGCAATAAATCATCCTTGTTTTTTTATTAAACCTTGACACATGGATGTGATAACCTTTAAACTTGTTTTTCGCAAATTCTGCCTTCACACAATTGCGCAATGTTATTCTATGACGTCCTCAAATCTTCCTAGAATCTTCTATAAGCTTATACGCATTAAACAAATAAAGGCAGGAATTTGTTAATCAAAACAGGATGCCATGCATAACCCTCATATCAGATTTCATCCGTCCACCGGCATCTTTTACGCATTTAACAAATAAAGTCAGGAATTTTTAGCTAAACTATCATCTACCAGGAAGCAATAAATCAAATAAATAGTCAAAACAGGATGCCATACGCAGCTCTCCATGTAAAATTTCACCTATACACCTGCATCTTTTGCGCATTTAACGAACTTCTTATCTGTCAGAAAGCAATAAATCATCCTTGTTTTTCTCACAATAACCTTGAACCTGTTTACATGAATTTAGCTACAGACTATTGCGCAATTGTGACGTCATCAGGATCCTTCGCGAACGTTCTCGAAGCTTAGCATGGACACGAACCACTACAGGTCGAAGCTTCTCGATGCCGGTAAAGTAGGAATTGTGGTCCAGAAACCCCCCTGTATATCTACTAAAACAAATAAAGATTCAAGAAAAAAGCTAGGAAAATTATGATTGTCTATGATTGCAGAGTTTTCAATTAAAACTTGCCACCATGAAATTAAAATAATGACATAAATGAATGAATAAATAAATAAGTGAATGAATAAATGAAATAAATAAGAAAATAAAAATAAAATAAATGTAAATTCCATACTTTTCCCATTCAACATTTTCCAATTTTGGGCGCAGCATCTTCTTCTTTCAGTATTTTTGTCGTACAATCGGAGAAAAGAGAAAAAAGGTATATCCAGAAATTGAACGGATTAACCGATTTCTTCTTTCTTTTTTTAATCATCTTATCGTTATGTAATGAACCGAATGCACAGTATTAAAATGAAATTCCTTAATATTTGCTAATTTCTAATTTCTTTCAACCAACTAATCTAAATTCTCGGCTAGATCCTAGGTTTACAATGTTTTAAGTACCGTCGAAAATATGACACTCTAGACCACCCGCTGTTCCATAGCCAGCCAGAGGGTCCACGAACTATGTTCGCCATGAGTACACTCATGGTGTCGGTTTGCTACTACCCAGGCGTAAAAAATGCATCAATTTTAAATTAATTGCAATAAAACAAGAACCAGGCCATTTTTCGAAAAAGGCGTTCTGGAAGGTTAGACATTTTGGCATTTATAGTCTGTGGTTGAAATATGAAATTATCAACTTCAGAATTGTAGGGGGAAAACCTGTCAGAGTAATACATGGGCTAATTTTCAAGCTTGAGAAAGCGCTTTAAGTGAATAAGCAAGTTCGATGACATAGACTCTTCCATGTTTTTTCTCAGGCATCGCGGTGTCGGCTCGATTGGATCAGATATAATAATCCGTCTGGATAGTAACATCCCAATATAAGATGTTCTGTAAAAAGGAGAGCCTTGAAGTGGATCATGTAGCATTGAAAAAATTGTACACTTTAATGCCTATAAATGTAAAGAAATTACATTTTTGTCTTAACGGTCACTTAACGGCATTTGAATGCATTGACTGTATTCGATATATCTGCTCGTAAAAAGCATTAAGTAGCGTTCGCCTTATTTGCTGATGCAACAGAATTGAACGTTATTTATTCCATTCTATGCCTCCGATCACTGAAGTCATGGAATGGCATTCAATTCACAAGGCCATTCAACTGCATTTAATGGCATTAAATCAATGACATCACAAAGAAGTCACTTTAATGCCATCATTTTTTTGGATTCAAAATAAATCGAAGAAAAACTGTTGAATGACAAGAAGCATATTCGGGCTAATACGGTGTTTGTTAAGATTTATAGCCATTAAAGGTTACGATTTTTACAGTGCCCTATAACCTTTTTAAATGCTTTCCTTTTCACAGAGTTTAGTCTTAGTTTTTTTAAACGGGCATTGGAATTTATCTACAGAAATGCATTCATTTTTTTAAGAGTCCTATATGATTAGGTCAAGTTGTTGTTGTACGATAATAATATCAATAATATTATTACTCTTACATTTTATTTTATTTTTAGGTTTATTTAGAAAAAAGTTTATTTTACAGGTATATTCGTACTATACAGTGCCACTCTCGTAAGAATGAATAAATCCAAAGCTTCAGAACAGGAAGAAACTGTTATGGGATACAAGGATAAACAAAAAGCTTTGGACACAATAAAACACCTTGATGGTCGTGACATTTGTTATCAACATAGCGTTATCACAAGTTTCATTAATCGCGCAAAGAGGACCTTACAAATTACAAAAGATGATGAGAAAATAACAAATATAAAAGAAGCCATACAAGTTTTTGAAGAATGGTTTGTCGATTATAAGAAGAATAAAGGAAACCAAAAGAATTTTGCTTATTTACCGTTGGAAACTATTAATGCATTCCGACCCATTGCTAAAAAATATGAAGTTCTGGATGAGGCATTTTATTTGTGAGTAAGATTTGAGTTCTGTAATTAATTAAAGAAGGAGCGTCAGGAAGTAAATATGAAAGAAGAACGAAGTCCATATTATATAAAAAAGTGCTTTGCGACTTCTTTTTAAGTGTTTTAACATTATTTAATAAAGAAAAGTTTTGATTTAGAGAATTAAAGATCTCTAACTAGGATGATTGCTAGATACATTGATCAGCGATATAGATAGAAAGAGAATTTGTTGGAAGAGTAGGGTAAGGAGGGGGGGCGGCAGCGCCAATTAGTGGGGCAAAGGTGATTTTCCTGATATCATGGCTGTTACTTAACAATTTTAGTTCTACTTTGCATCAAATGAATATATTTTATAAGAGCGATAGTGTTACTTACTAAAATCTTGGAAATTGACGCTGCAAAAGAAAAATTATACAGAAAACAGTTTTTACCACAAAAAATGGAAGTTTCGCTGACAGAAATATAAAGTTTTCAACTTTAATGACAATAATTACAGTATAAATACTTGATATCTTGACAGACAAAACAATATCACACAATCTACGTATAATAATTAGATGTAATTCAAGTCCAAAATATATGAAATCTCATAAATAACTGAGGCCTGGCCAGGGGGGCAGGCCCGACGAAAATAATATTTACAAGTGCTTAGGTGATACACGTGTCATAAGTTTCGTAGATAAATGATCGGCAATATAGAACAGCAACTTATCTTGTGGGATACATGGAAGAAACTATCAAACCTGGACATAGGAAATACGGGACTAGGCATGCAATCCTAACTTGGGTGAGCGGGGTTGAATCCACGGGAGGGGGGAGAATTCCATGAGTAGAGAGAGCCGCCATATTACGATGTGCCATTTGATTATGCGCACGAGCATTTTTGTCGACAACCTGTGCATGAAAATATAAACATGTGGACGCTGCCATGTTTGTTGCGGGACATCAAAAGGTGCCCCCCCCCCCCCTCATTGCATTACCCCCTCAATGGCATGCCTAGTCCCTTGTTTCCTATGTCCATGCTATCAAATATTTTTATCAATTCGGTCGGTATACAGGTTTCTTTTATTGGTCCGGTAGAAACATTGCGTAAAGTCCGTTTCTAGTAGAATGTCAACGAATAAGAGGTTATATTCAGGGACTGAGAGCGACATGCGTGAAGAGCGTAACATCCGCTCCTCGCCATCTCTTCTGTTTATATTTACTCAGCGTTACGAGCGAGGGTGCTGGATGCGAGCTTCGCGAGAAACCATGGTCCTGCCCACGGTGTGCCCACTCTAATGTATTTGGGGGGTGGGGGGGTACTTATAGATTGTGGCAAAATGTGAGATCCGCGCCATCTACGGGGACGTAGCAAGCACTATTGTCTACAGCAACGACCTCCCTCCTACACTTCTCACCATAATTTTTAGGTTATGTTGACTTCTCTTTCTGAAATAAATGCATGAATAATAATAACCATTAAAAGAAACCAAAAATTGAACAAAATAAAATCTATCATCGATCAAATGCAAACAAATGTTTAAGTCTGTTGCAATCGATCTATCATAGAAAGATTCCAACAGATTTTAACATTTGATTTTTCGTTCTATCAGAACTATTCCAACAGACTTTAACACTTTATTGCATTTGATCGATGATCGATTTTATTTGGTTCCATTTGTAGTTTGTGTTATCGGTGAAAATCCATTGTGAATCCAA
>NC_046662.1:107070638-107073243 GCF_010883055.1 Belonocnema kinseyi
TCGTATTTGGATATTGTGCATACTGCCAAAATTTTTTTCGTCAAACTCAAAAAACTAGTATTTTCATATTGAAAAGGGTGTCATTTTTTTATTAAAAAATAGGGGTTGATACATTAGTCGGGTAAAGAATTCTAATTCAACACCAAGGATGTGAACTAAAATTATTACACGTTTTACGCCACTGAATAGTCCACGGGTATTTTTAAGTAATGAAAAAATAATACTTGTGATTGAATTTTAGGGATGAATTCATTTATAAGGGTTGATTTCAGAAAATTTCAAACTACATCAACTTTACTTAACAATTTTAATAGTATCCAAGAGTTTTACACCATGATATAGTAATGGAATAACGAAATATAACTGTATAAATGTTAAGGGTAGCTCACCCCCTCAAGGGATTTTTTTTTTTAAATGCCGGAACAGGTCAACTTTATTTGTGATTATTGTTCCAGTAAAAAATTACGAATTGTATTCGAAAAATTAAAAAAAATGTGTTTTTAGGGGTGAACTTCAAGGGTGGGTTTCAACCCTTAAATGGACTTATGGGCACGTATAAAAAAATACGTGTCGAATATTTTTTGATGTTCTATAACATATCACAATTTCAAGAAAATCGGTGAGGTACACCTCGGGTACCTTCCTTGTTAGAACAAAACTGACCTTGAGCGAACATTAAATATATATTTTTTAAAGTTGACCAAAATCCGGCGCTATATTCTTTTAAAAACTTGATGAGGGTGCCAAATTATCAAAAAAGTAAATTAATTAAACTTGAAAAAGCCCTCTCTTGAATAGTTTTTTAAACTAAACCTTTTTTGAGTTCTTTCAGGCACTTCTAATTTTTGATAGGCCTACTTTCAAACTTATCTAAAGTTATACGATTTTAATTGTTCTAAAATAATTATTCGAGTATTAGAAGATGTTCATTTCTCATTTTGTAACTTTATGCGATTTTACTTTCTAACTAAATAATTTGAAATGTTTCAATCTGAAATTATCGAACAATTTCAATTCAATCATTCTCACATATTGAAATACCTTTAAATTTCGAATTATTCAATATACTGAAGACTACAAATTTAAAATGTCTTAACTATTAAAACTTTATATATTTTTGGAATTGCTGCTCTGTAAACTAAATAGCAATTATTCTTTTATTAAAAAATTATAACCAAAAGCGTTTAAAAAAGTTTTCAAATGAGTTTTAAAAAGCTTAAAAACCGGTCAGAGGTTATGGTTTAATATATATAATAGAACCGCTTCAAATTTGAAACAAGTCTACTTTTTCATGTTTGACCTACAATTATTCAGTTTTAAAAGTTATAAATTACAATTGTGAAAATTAAAAAATAAATTTTAATTAATTTATATTTAAAACCAAATAAATTTGCATACTTCAATCTGAATACAATGAATTTAATCTTTTTACCTTTTCACGTTGTAGCAATTTCGAATCCCAGAATAAGTTATTTTTGGCGTAACCTATAACTTATAACGAAAATTGTGAAAATGTAAACAATAAGCCTGTATGCTGAAAATGATGTAAATTTTAACGTTAAAATTTGAGTTATTAAACTGAAGGCTGAAAAATCTATCAGTGACTGAAATGCATGAAGAAAAAATCACCAAGACCCAAAGATCAAAGTTGGATGTAAAGCCCCCCGGACACTTCTCTGGATCCGCGCCAAGGGAAAATCAAATTTCTGATTCGGTAAAACTCTCTCTGTCTCGAATAATAACATTTAAAAACTAATCAAATTCCCGAACGGTTTATAATATTACCGAATTTAAAAATTTTCAAATAATAAAATCCCCTGTATAAAATTGTTTCTTAATCAATATTATTTATGCATTAAAATTACGATAATAAAATATTTGTATCGAATAAATTTTTGTTTAATATTTAGTGTTAAAAAGTTATTGTTTAAATTTAAAATAAAAATAATTGTACAACAAATGTATAGAAAAATTGATGAAAAAACACTTGTGCCTTAAACGGAAGAAAAATTCTCTCTAACTTTTCCTCGAAGATGATAACATTTTCCAAACAAATTTTGCAGGATTTAAATCAGCACTAATTTATCTCAAAATTCCTTTTTAATTTTTTAAATTAACAATTCGATTTTTGGAAGATTTTTTGTAATTGGAAAAAAATACCATGTATATTTTCAACTAAAATATGTTATCCAGAAATGTTTTTTAAAAATTATTGTTATTTTACATTCAAACAATTTTTACAAACTTTAACTGAAAATTTTTTCTTTGGTGTAAATATTTGATTATTTCAATAAAAAAATTAATGAAAAAAATGATCAAATTTAAATTTTTTTTACCACTGGTTTATCTCGAAACTTCTTTCTAGTTTCTTCTTTTTTTTTGATTAAAAAATTATATTTTTCGAGAAAACTTTTTTTACATTTTTTTAAAAAGACTATATTCAGAAAACCTGGCCCAGGGTTCAGATCTGAAGAAATTGAGTGATACATGTCAAACTTTTTTTACCTCAAAAAATCTTTCTACTGCTTTACCGTCATATTTTACGAAGAATGAGAAAACAAGAATTCGACTTCGTAGTACGGTGAGGGCATCACCTCGATAGGGC
>NC_046662.1:107073343-107074509 GCF_010883055.1 Belonocnema kinseyi
TTTTCTTCGGAAAAATATTTTTCAAAAATGTAGGGTAAAAAAAAACATTTTTTTCGAAAAAGAAAATCTGGAAAATTTCCAGTGTCTACGTAAAAAAACAAAAATTTTCTGTACAATATATTATTGCCATTAAAGTTTTCAGATGTATAAAAATTTGAAAAAATATATTAATTTTTTGAAAAATGCTTATACCCACGTCATATTTGTTGAAAATAATTTTTCATGGTTTCTTTAGATAGGGCTTGTAAAGAGCTGTAAAATAGAGTACTTTCAATTTCTTTGCGTTTTTTGAAAAATGGCGAGAGCATGTATACAATATCTACCAATTACCGCGTTAAGAAATTTTACGCAAAAAGAAATTTTACTTACAATCAGGAAATAAGTATTGACCAAAAATTATATGGTAGAATTAATATGTACGAATTCCAAAATACTATGTTATACTTTGATGAAATTTAGAGTTTGGAATTTGGTTGCACATTTATTGGATTCCAATGTAATTTCTTGTAAATTCAACAAACACTGCACTCACAAATAATATACTGATTCAAACGAGCTCGATGAAGCTCTGACTAAAGACTGATGATGAGAGGGAATATCGAGTATTCGAGTGTTGTTTTGGCAAGCTGATTGTGAGTTCAAGAGTGCGATCGCATCGTCGAAAAGGGTCTTATCTATCCAAAACATGGCAAGGCGACTTACTGATTTGATAATTTAATCGTTGAGGTTTTTCGCACCGTCCGATCTCGACAACAACAACAAGAAAATGATAACTTTAATCTTATCTTGTTATTTTAAGCTGTTTACTTCTCTTAATTTGTTTTCCAAGCGTTTGTAAGTTTATTCTTCGTATGAATTTATTCGATAGTTAGTTAGTTCTTCTTGCTTTGAATCATTAATTTTTTTATTAACTTTGAAAGTCCCATAGAAAAAGAATAAAATCATAGAGATACGACAATATCTCCTGTGGGGCTGGTTCACCCCTTATTATAGGTTTTTTATTAAGGTCAGAACAGTCGATTTCGTATTTGGATATTGTGCATACTGCCAAGTCTTTTTTCGTCAACTCAAAAAACTAGTATTTTCATATTGAAAAGGGTGTCATTTTTTTTATTAAAAAATAGAGGTTGATACATTAGTGGGGTAAAGAATTCTAATTCAATACC
>NC_046662.1:107074609-107076211 GCF_010883055.1 Belonocnema kinseyi
AGCATCTAGTGGCTGAATTTTGCCTGTTGTTCCTTTTGGAATTATTTTTACATCAACAATTTTGTTTGGAGGTGCTGCTTCCTTTACAGCATCAGGGCAATGATCACTTCACGAATCAATTAATAAAACACTTGAATGCCCAACATTGGGAAAATACACATCCTTCAGCCATGCTTTGAAATGTTCTGTAACCATTGAAAAAACTCATTTTTATTCACGTGACATAAGTTGAAAACTGTAATCATCAATAATAAATATCATACCTGAAGTCAGTTTGCCAGAAGCGGAAGGCATCACGTAAATATTTGATGGCTTGAATAATTTGGATTCTACTACCAGTCCAAAGGTTCCTTTACTTTCTTTTAAAACAATGAATAATGGGGAAAGCAGTCTCCCATCACCTGAAATGAGTGGTTGAATTGTGTAACTGTGAGTCGTCGAACTTACAGATTCTACAAGACATTCAATTTGCTTTTCGCCTTCAATAGCTAGTGTTCTTCCAGAGTGCATTTCAATTTGAAATCCACTCTGATCTGAATTGTAAATTGATTCCAAACCTTTGCTTTTAATTATTTTTTTTACATCTGAAACAAAATCATCAGCTGCTTTTGTAAACATTCTCTCCCTTCAACAGTCTTTTTTGTTACGAATTTATTTATCTTTCTGCTGACTATTCTGTGAGCCTTTTTAAAATTTTGTGGCCAATGACGTGACGCTTTAAACCTTATATCTTCATGTCCAACGATTTTCTGGGCTTGTAATGCCCATTTTTGTAAATCTCTATAGTGAATTATATAACCGGCATCGGAAGCCGACTGAAAATTATCTAATACAAATTTATTGATTCTTCCAATTTTTTCTTTATAAGTGCCTCCTTTATTCAAAGTATGCGCCCATCGTCTCAACTGTGTAATTGATTGGACTTTTCGAAATCTATGCTGCACAGTTTGCAGAGTGAGATTTTTCGTAACTCCGCTTCTCCAATAGTCCACAGCTTTTCGTTTGTAATCCCAAGATAGATCTTTTGTATCCGCTGTATATACTAGTCCGTGTTCATCAACATCCGCTGATCAGATTCTGTCAATATCTTCAACAATATGCATTTCAGTATCCTTAAATGCCTCTTGAAAAGCTAATGTAGATTCCACAATGAATTCTGCATCCTCAAAGTTATTTATACAATCAAGTAATAGTTTTTCTATATTATCCTTCAAAGCAATTTCATCTTTAGTAATGGGACTTTCTTGTATATTCATAGCTTGAAAAGATAATAATAATAATTGTATAACATTTATAGGATTGATAGTCATTTTCCCAATACCTAGAAATAATAATTATTATTTGTTTTTACACGGTGAAATCCGAAGCGCATTAATTTGAATATTTTTTCACAAAGTCAGGCAATAATTTTTAATATCATTTAAATCAATATCACACTGACAATTACGTATCAATTTCATTTCTAATTTATTCAAACGATAATTAAATATTGAAAATTCAAAAAATTCTTGTCCATCTTTGATCCCTCACCAATTCTGGAAAAAGACCACATAAAAATTTGAAGTATTGCATTTTATAACTCTTTATAAGCTATATCTAAAT
>NC_046662.1:107076311-107083072 GCF_010883055.1 Belonocnema kinseyi
GTAGCTCACCCCCTCAAGGGATTTTTTTTGAAAATGCCGGAACAGGTCAACTTTATTTTTGATTATTGTGCATAAAACAATTAATTTTTTCAAGATTCAACAGATTTTGGAATGTGCATAGTGAAAAAAATGGTCATGAAATATAGTTTTTCATTAATAAAAAACGGGGGTTGCGAGTCTGATGACTAAAAATAATGCATAAATATGTGCTTTTCAATAACAAGTGTTACCCACTTTGTTTCAGTAAAAAATTACGAATTGTATTCGAGAAATTAAACAAAAATGTGTTTTTAGGGGTGAACTTCAAGGGTGGTTTTCACCCTTTAAATGAGCTTATGGGCACGTATAAAAAATACTTGTCGAATATTTTTTGATGTTCTACAACATATCACAATTTCAAGAAAATCGGTGAGGTACACCTCGGGTACCTTCCTTGTAAGTGCTTTTTTCTGGATAAATTGACTCTTATTGTTTCCGCTTTTCGTTATGTCACTCATTGATTATGTTTTTCATAGAAAACATTGAAATCTGGGTTTTTTATATTTATAAAATTATAATTAAAGGTCACTAAGGGTAATTTTGTGTGCAAAATATTGATTTATAAAGAATATTTTGTCAAACTATAGAACGGATTTCTTCACCCAAAGATACGAACCTGAATTGTACTATAGTAAAAACAGCCGGAAAAAATTAGACGTAAGCGAAATTAAAAAAAAAAAATCTTAGCCGACCTATAAATATTCATTTTTTCCCCGAAACATTAAAAAGAAACTCTTCGAAACGCTTTCATTGCAATAATTTTATTAAAGAAAAAGAAGAGTATCATAATTTTTAAATACATTTCTTAACATAAAAAATCATCAACAAGGTTTATAGAAAATATATTAAAGAATGAAATGATTGTCCCGGAAGTTAGAACCGAAAATTATTATGTAAAAAGAAGTTGTTCTAAATGGAGCCAGACTCGCGAACAGGAAAAATCGCGAAAAGAAAGTGAATTTCAAAATTGAAAAGTAAAAAATTGAAAACAGTGACACAAGTATAAACGTTCGATTGAGTCTTCATAAACAATGTTCAATTTAAAAATCACTTCAAATTAATAGATTCTTAAGTGAACACCTTTATTCAATTTCAAAATCTTATTGAAGTATTATTTCAGTATGAAATACTCCATTTTTAACATATTCAATTTGGAAATTGAATAAAAAAACAACAATTTTCAATAGTAAATAAGTAAAAAATGAATTGTCACGATTTCAAAGTGATAAATTTAAATTTTGAATGTTACAATTATAATTTTTCTACTTTGTAATTTGAAAGTAAAAGTATTGTATTTTGATTTTCAAAGAGTAGTTGAAAAATGTTTAATTTAAAAAAAAATCGAATAGCCTGTACGTTTTTGAATATTTCAAATTAAAGAAAAAAATTGAGCTAAAGAATTTTGAAAGGTTAAAAGGATTTTTTTTCAGATTTCTAGGAAGATTTAAAATAATTTTTTATTTCGAAAAAGTCCATAACTCAAAGAGAATGTTTAAAAATATTCCCAAATATTTCAAAATATTTACAACATTGCAAAAAAATCTGGAAGCTCTTGAAACAATTTTGTATGCCGGATTTTACAAAAATTTTAGAAAAAATTGGAATCCGCTTAAAAAATATTTAAAACTTCCAAAAAATTTCAAAAATCATTTTAAAAGATTTGAAATAATTTAAAAGAAAATTAATACCTTTGATGGTTTCAAAATTAAATGTTGACTTTTTATTTTGAAAAATGACATCATTTTAAGAGGAGGTATAAAAATATGAGACCACTTAAAAAATTCTGAAAGTGATGAATGAAAAATCACCAAAAATGAAATCTCTGACGACCGAATTGCAAAATTTCAGACAGAAAATGTCCAAAGTAAAAAATCCCCGAATTATGGAGTTCCCGAATTTAAACATGAAGAAAAGAATTTTCGAGCAATATTATTTATTTATTAAAAATACAATAATTAAATAATTTTATTAAGTTATTGTTTGAATTTAAAAGAATAATAATTGTTAAAAAAATTTTTTAATACTAAGTTCATTATCAAATAAAATTTTTCATATAGTAATATACATATTTTTTTAATCATTGTTTTTTTAATTTCAAAACATAATTTTTTAAGCTTTAAACATTAAAAAAATGTATTTGATACAAATATTCGATTATGGTATTTTAAATAAATAAATAATCTTTAATGAACAAGAATTTTTTCTATTGTTTAAATTCAGAAATTTTCTAGTTTGGATATTTTATAAATCAGAAATTTTCTGTGGGAAATTTTCGAATTCAGTAATATCTTAGGGCGCAGTCTCATGGAGGGTAGGCATTCAGTTGTCCAAAATTTCATTTTTCCTAAAAGTCATGCCGAAAAAATCACTATATTTAAGGACAGTGTAGACATAAATCACAGAGGGGATCCCGATGGGGAATTCAGTGAAAATTATTGTACAAACAGAAGTTTGATGGCGTTTATGAGGATTCTTTGACATTTACATTTGCTTCGACTTTTAAATTCGAGAGAGAACTTTGAAAACTAGGAAACTGACAAGTGAATACCTGAATAAGAAATACTAATAAATATAAGACAATGTTGAAATAAAAAATTATCTATATAATTAATTTTCTTTTGTAAAATATACCATTCCTATGCTAACAGATGTTTATAATCTCGTTTTGATTTTGATTTAAATTAAATCATGTAAATTATTATTCACTAATGAAAAATGAATATTAATATGACTGAAAAATAATAAGATGATGGTTTCTCAAATATTCCACTCTTTTCAAATATTTCGGAAATATTTCAATGTGTTTAAAAAATGGCAAATATTGCACAAAAATTTCAAATATTTTGCAAAGATTTTTGATAAATTACAAATATTTTACAAAGACATCAATGATTTCCCAAGGATTTCAATAATTTAACAATTATTATTAAATATTTCAAAAAAATTTCAAAGGTTTCTTCGCAAATGTTTCCAAAGGATTTCCGAAATATTTCAATGATTTCCTAAAGGTATAAAAGGTTTCATATATTTCGAAAAGATTTGGAATAGAATTAAAATATTTTACAAATACATCAATGATTTCCAAAAGATTTCAATAATTTTACAAATGTTACGAAATATTTCAAAATTATTTCAAATATTTATTAAATATTTCAAAAAGATTTCACAAAGATTAGAATGATTTTCAAAAGTTTAAAAAAATGTCGCAAAGATTTTGAATGGATTAAAAAGATGTCACCAAGACTTAAATGATTTTCAAAAGACTTCATAAAGATTTCAATCATTTTTACCAATATGACCAAACATTTCAAAGATTTCCAGATTTCAAAAAGAACTCAATGATTTCCCAAACATTTGGAATATTTCGCAAAGATTTAAACAATTTCCGAAACATACCAAGTAATTCAAAAATATTTTTAAGACATTTGAAAGATTTCGAATATTTCGAAAAGATTTTAAAGATGTCACAGAGATTTCCAATAGATTCAAAAATTTCGCAAAGGCATAAATGATTCCCAAAGATTTCAATAATTTCACAAATGTTTCAGAAATATTTCGAAGATTTCAAATATCGCGCAAAGATTTAAAAAATTTCACAAATATTATCAAATATTCTTACAATTTTTTTAAATATTTTAAAAGGATTTAAATGATTTTCGAAAGATTTCAACAATTTAAAAAATATGCAAATATTTCAAAAATGTTAAAAATATTTTATAAAGATTTCAATGATTTTCCAAAGATTGAAATATTTCGCAAAGATTTCACAAACATTGAAATAATTTCCTAAAGATATCTCCAAGATTTGAAAGGTTTCGCAAAGATTTTGAATAGATATAAAGGATTTCATAGACTCTAATGATTTTTTAAAGATTGCAACAATTACAATTTTTAAAAAGATTTTAAAAAGATTTCAATTAATTCTCAAATATTTCATAAAGATTTCGGATAGATGTCAAAGATTTCATTAAGATTTCAATGCTTTCCTAAAGATTTAAATAATTTGAAACATATTAGCAAATATTTATAAATTTTTGAAAATATTTCACAAATATTTCGGATAGATTATTAATATTTCAGAGAGAGATACATTATTTCCAAAATATTTTAGGTAGATTTTTGAGAAACTAAAACAACCTGATGAATTTGATCATTCGATTTCAGAGGGGGGCAAGTCAATACTTTGCTCCTCCCTGATCGATTCCTCTTGGATTTCTGGATAATAATATTCTAATATTGTTAAAAATTATGTGACATTTCAATCTACGAAATAAAAGTAAAAGCCTTTTTTAGAACAAGATTATTGTTTCTATTGTCCAAAACTCTTCTTCTTTGTATTAGTAAAAGAAGATTAAATAATTATTACAAAACGCCACCTAACGTCAATTTGATTTACAGATCAATACAAAATTCGCAAGCAGAAACCTATCTGTCAATTATTTCAAAAGCGTCTAGCCATCTAGTAATTTTTTCGCTAAAATGAGTTTTATGGTTAAATGAAATTTTGGACAAATAAATACCTACCCTCATGGAGGTAGTATAGTGTGATAGGGGAACAGTTTAGACGAATGAGGAGACTGCGAGAGCTTGTGCAGATACATCATTGGTCAAAACTGTTCCACTATTCTACTACTCTATCTTCATGAGACTGCATCCTAACTATCGGGAATTTTATTTTTCGTGAACTTTTCAATTCGAAAGTTTTATATTTCGGCATTTTATAATCTCAATCAGTGCTGAATTGAATCCTAAAAATTTTGTTTTGTTTGAAGCGCACGTGTTTTTAAATTTATTTTTGGATAAAATTTGTATACGATTATTTTTATTTTAAATTAAAATAATAATTTAAAAAATTAAACATTAAACAAAGTTTCGATAATTAAAATATTTGATTATTGTATTTTTAATAAATAAGTAATATTAATTAAAACATTATTTTCTCAATTGCTACAATTCGGGAATTTTCTAGTTTGTATGTTTTGTAATTGGACAGCATTCGGTCTGGAATTTTATTATTTGGGAATTTTCAAGTTCAATAATATTGTAAACTGTCCAGAATTTTATTATTCGGGAATTTTTAAATTCGGGATTTTCAGATTTCGGCATTTTATAATTTCAGGAAGTTCACAGTGTCGGGAATTGTATAATTCGAGATTTTTCAGTCTTAAAAATATTTCAAAACATTTTAAAAGATTGATAAAATTGTAAAAGAAAATCTGGAAGATTTTGAGGCAATTTTTTCCAATTTAAAAAAAATTTTACGATAAAATTTAAATTATTTGCTTTTTGAAAACGTATACCATATAACTTACGTAAGTATTTTAAGTAAGCTGTATCATTGATAATATTTTAAAGTTTATTTTAAAATATATTTTATGGAACATGATATATTTTATGAATGCGCCAGTGAAATTCTGTTTGTCTAATTTTTGTTTTCAATGCGAAACGTAATCTGGCTTATAATTGCCGTCTTAACATCTAATACCCGAAAGAACAATTTTCCTGTCACTTGGAATTATAATTATATTTTTATAAGCATGTTAGAATATATAATAATTAAGAAATTGGAAAATACATACGCGAACTTGATTAGACGAATAGTATGAAAAATTCATAGAAATAGCAGACCACAAAAATAAAAAATAAACTAAATAATATCAAAGAACTATATATAGATATTGCACTTAAAGTTTTATCAGTTTGAATAAAAATATAATACTAGAGAGTGAAAAAATTATAACTTATGAAAGAATATAAATTAGAAGAAAATATATGAAACTGAAATAAAAAATACGCATGGCCTTTTATCTCTGGCATTTAATAAAGTAACCATGTTTTTCAAAGTTATTAATGTAAAAAAAATTTTAATTGGGAATTTACTTTCAATTTAAATGGTTCATGTCCGAGCTAAGTTACCATAAGTGCGCATCGAGGGGCCTACTGAGATATGGGTGCTACATACGGGTTGCGGTGGGTAGAGGGGAATTGACAATTTTCGCCGGACGCGCCGTCTACATTTATCGCGGGTAACCAAGCCCGCACCGCATCTACGTTTATAATATCTTTGATCCAAGTTCATCACGCAAAAAAATATATAATTCTTGCAGCTAAAGTGAACTAGAACGGACGTGAGCAGACGATAGAACTTCTATCGTCTGCTCAAGTTAATGTCGAAATCTGAATTTACACAAGCGCCACCTAGGGGACGTAGCAGTTACTATAATCCGTCCACCACTTTTCTATAGGAGTGGGCACACCGTGGTCCTGCCAATTCGATGCTCAAATACGTTCGACTTGGAGTGACTTGGAGCAAAGATATTATAAACGTAGATGCGGTACGGGGCGTCGGAGTGGGTAATTATATATATAGGACATCACATTTTCTGCCCTATCGAGGCAGTGATCCCAGATCTGAAACGAGATGTGGTCCAATACTATGACAGGGCTATGTCCGTGTGAATAGAGTAGGAGACGCTGTAAATGACTGAGTAGCGCGCGCAACCCATTTCTCCTCTTCTGAATTTGAAAACTCGAAGGTGCACGATTGCCGGTCGGAGCACTTTGGCGATTCTATTTATATATCTATCTGCTAACTGCTTTGAAATAAAATCAGGAGATTTGGATTTTAATATTTCCCGATTTCGATGCTGACGATTCTCATGATTTGAATAGATCGCGCGCCTCTTGATATGCGTATATTTTGAGGTTATGTTATTTCATGT
>NC_046662.1:107083172-107086241 GCF_010883055.1 Belonocnema kinseyi
TATTGATTTACAAAGAATATTTGTCAAACAATAGAATGGATTTCTTCGCCCGAGATACAAAAGTAAATTGTACTATAGTAAAAACAACTGGAAAAATTTAGAGGAAAGCCAAATTTAGTAAAGAAAACAAACCTTTGTCGACCTATAAATACGAATTTTATTCCCCGAAAGATTTTTATAAAAATCTCTTCGAAACACTTTTATTGCAACAATTTAATTGAAGAAAAATATTTGTTATAAAAATAAAAATAGTACAATTTTTACATACAATTCTTAAAATAAAAAATCTGTGTGTCAAAGCACAATCCAATCCGACTATTCTTTCAAAAGTTATACGATATACAGACAACCACAACATCAATAACAACGACGACGTAGACGCAAGAGAGACAGACAGATACCGATGTAAAAACTTGTTTTTCTGATTCAAGGAGCCTCAAAACGTCGAAATTTCATTAAATTCGCGGAAGTTTTAAAAAGTTTAAAAAAAGTTTTAAAGATTTAAAATAATTTAAAAGAGTATGTATACTTTTAATGATTTTGAAATGTTTAGAAATGTTGACTTTTTATTTGGAAAAAAGACATAATTTTAAGAGGAGATATAAAAATATGGGACCACTGGAAAATATTCCGAAAGGGATGAATGAAAAATAAAAAAAAATGAAATCTCCGGCACCTGAATAATAATTTTATAAAAATTGTATTAAAAAATACATTAAAAAACACATGCGCTTTGAAAGAAAAAAATATTCTGCCTAAATTTTCTTCGTACCTACATAATAACATTTTTGCACAAACTTTGCAGGATTCAGTTCAACAACAATTTATATCAAAATTTATTTTTATTACTTTTATTATTTTTTTTATTAATAAAATATTCGATTTTTCAGAACTTTTTTTATATTTTTTTCAAATACTATGCACGTTTTCAAACAAATTTTTTCATCCAAACATATATAGGTATATTCGAATATTGTATTTTCAATAGATAAATAATATTTAATAAACAATTATTTTAATTGTTTAAATTCAGGAATTTTCTAATTCGGTTATTTTATAATTCAGCCATTTTCTCTGGTGATTTTTGAAATTCGGTAATATCTTATTGTCTGGAATTTTATTTATTTTATTTTCCTGAATTTTCCAATTCGACTTTTATATTTCGGGACTTTCATAATTTCGGGAATTTTATTATTCGGTTATTTTTCAATTTACGAATTTTACAGTGTCGGGAATTTTATTTTTCGGGATTTTTCAGTCGCTTTTTCCGAAAAATAAAATTCCCACATGACTGTAAAAATTCCGAAATTATAACATTGTCGAAATATAAAAGTCCCGAATTAAAAAATTCTCGACAATTTACAATCTTACCGAATTTGAGAATTGCCGACAGAAAATTTCCGAATTATACAATATCCGGGCTAGACAACTCTCTAATTTGAACAATTATAAAATAGTTTGTTTAAACAATTTTTTTAAATAGAATAATAAAATATTTTTACCAAAGGAAATTTTTTTAATGTTTAAAGTTTCTAAAAATTATTGTTGGAATATAAAATAACAAGAATTGAACAAATGTATTTTTTGACAAAAAGTTATTTGAAAATGTGCATTGTATTTTTGTACATTACAGAAATCGCTCACAAAAATGAAATTATTATTTAAAAAAATAAAAATTAAAGTCGCGTTAAATCAGCCTGCATTGAATCCTGCAAATTTTGTTTAATTTAAAGCTCACGTGTTTTAAATTTATGTTTGTATCAAATATTTATACAATTATTGTTATTTTAAATTAAAACAATAATTTAAAAAATTAAACATCAAACAAAATTTCTATAATAAAAATATTTGATTATTGTATTTTTAATAAATAAATAATATTGATCACGAAACTGTTTTCTCAATTTCTGCAATTCAGAAATTTTCTAGTTTGTATATTTGATCATTAGACAGCATTCGGCCCGAAGTTTTATTATTCGGGAATTTTCAAATTCGATAATATTGTAAACTGTCCAGAATAACGTTTTTATAAAAATATAATTATAATTCCAAGTGATAGGGAAATTGTTCTTTCGGTTTTTAGATGGTAAGACGACAGTTTCAAGCCAGATTACGTTTCGCATTGGCAAACAATATTATACGAACAGAATTTCACTGACACATTCATAAAAAATATCATGTTCCATAAAGTATATTTTTAAACAAACTTTAAATTATTATACTTAATACAGCTTATTTATTTTGAATTTATTTTTAATTGAAAATGGGCGAGTTTCCTTTTCTTTAACTTCTAAGACTTTCCAATTGAAACAGTTTAAGTTTTAACGTTAAAATTGGAATATTCTTCAATTTTAAACAAATTCCGAATCGTGTTGTGATATCAATTATGATTCACTTGTGAATCCTTGGTGTCCACTTCAATTAAAAAAAGAATCATACTTTATATTCGCAGTTGATAAACTAAAAACGATTTCTATCTAAAATTATAAATTTGAAATGCTTCTAATTTTTAATTTTCCAGGTCTTCAAACTGCATTCTAAAATTCGAAATTGAAAAATGTATGCTTAAATTTTAAAACTTAAACGGAAAATTCTGAAGTGAAAGATTTTCGAATTACGTACTGTAAACTGAATGATATAATAGGAAAAAAGCAATTTAAGGAATTAAAACAAAACTGTTTAAATCAAACTTGGACCAATTACTTTTCTAAGAATTCATAAATATCCCGGTCAAAAAATTAATTCACTGCCATTTGCCTATTTTTCCTAGCCTAACAAAATCCCCGTCAATTCCCGTTCTAGCTCCAACCTGTTTCAAATAAAAATTTATAAGAATATTTTACTTATTTTTCACATTAGTAATTTATAGCCTTTAAAATTGAATAGTTTTAGGTCAAACATGAAAAAGTAGAATAAAATTTTCTATTTATAGCGTTTTTATTACATATTGAACAATTTAAGCCCCTGAACACAATTATAAAATCTGATTTTTTGTTTGTGATTTCGTGATAAAGGAAACAGCTATTTATAAAATAATTTATAAAAAGGGCTTATAATTTTTGCCCAAAG
>NC_046662.1:107086341-107087716 GCF_010883055.1 Belonocnema kinseyi
AAGTTTATATTTTTTAACCAGAAGTCCTTGAACTATTCCGTTTAAAAATAAGTCTACACTGTTTTGTAAAAAAATCATCTTTTTGGCTTTGAAATTCAACAAATTTAAAAAAAATCCTATTTGACTGAAAAGTCAACTCTCGTGTAAAATTAATATCTTTTTGAAAGAGTTCAACAGTTTTTAATTAAAAATTTAAACTTTTTTTGTTGAAGATTTATCATTTTATTTGAAAATGTAATTATTTTGTTGGAAATTTGTTATTCTCTTTTTTTTTAGTTGAAAATTCAATTATTTTGATAGTAAGTTAATTTCTAACATTTTCAATTGAAAAAACTACAATTTTTATCTCTAAATAACAATGCAAAAATATTAATCTGGAACAACTTAAAATAAAAACAATGTAACTTTTATTTTAAAAAATTTTTAGTTAAAAAATTAATTTAATCGTTCAATTTTTAATGTTGCGAACTGAAATTTTTTTGAATTGTTATCATTTTGAACCTTAAACATAATAGCGTAATTTTTATTTTTTAACCAGAAATCTCTAAAATGTTAAAGTCATAAAAAATTTAAAATGGTAATTTCGTATTTTAAAATAATTTAATTTTAAAAATTGTAAAATTAAAAGGTGTTAAAAATTTGTGTTTTATACGTATGAATTATTGAGCGTTTAAATGAAATATTTCTGAATTAAAAATTTGTCAAGCTTCAGTTTTAAAAGTTTAAAATTCAAAAGATTTCCGTCTCAAAAAAATCATTTTCAGATTTAAAATTTTGAATTTTCCAATTTCATCCTGAAATTTGAATTGGAACAGGAAATTTTTCAAAGCAATTGTATACATTTCTGGATTGGATCAGAGATTTTTTAAAAAAATATATATAAATCAGATCTGTGACAAGCCATTATAAACAACTATTAAAAACTATACACATTTGAACAGAGTGGTTCGAAATAGAAAGTCTTGAATTGTTAAAATTGTAATGAGCTAAATTTTAAGTTTGAACGCTACAATTTTAATTTAGAATAATATTCAAAATTAATTTATAACTTGAAATTATTTGAAACACGATTTAGATTTTTGCAGATTAAAAAAAAAGCTTTTAAGAATTGTAAAATATTTAAAAAGAATAACAAAAATTGTTGTGATTGCTAAGAAAATTGAAAATGAGTTTTTAGTTTGAAAAATTAATTTTAAGTAAGTATTTGAATAGATCTTAAAAATTAAAAAAAAAGGAATCAGGATGATTTTAAGGCAATTTTAAAGTAAAAAGGACGAATTACAGTCTGTCAAGTTAAAGCGTGGGTGGCTTTACTCGCAGTCGGTAAGGTGTATCGACATGATTTTGGTGTCAAAATATTAAGAAGAGCTCCCTC
>NC_046662.1:107087816-107091471 GCF_010883055.1 Belonocnema kinseyi
GTCGCTTTATATTATTAATTTTTACATTTTTATTTATAAATCCAAACTCAAAAGCTTATTTACGAATTGACAATTTTGAAAATCGAACGGTGTAACAAAACATTTTCATTTTCAACAAAAAAAAAACGAAGTTTCAACCAAATCCTTAAATTTTTAATGAAGGAGATGAATTTTCATTTAAAATTATGAATCTTCAACAAAAAAGGCTTACATTTTTTATTAAAAACTGTTGCACTCATCCAAACAGAAAATTTTTTCACAAAACAGTTGAGTTTTCAGTCTTTAACTAAAATGATGGATCTTAAAAAAAATCTAATTAACACAATAAATCAATTTTAAACCCAAAAGTTTACCTTTCAACCAAATAAATTAATTTTCTACCAAATAATTGGTGTTTTAACTAATACAATGTACAGGATAAAGTTTCAAGCAAAAATGGAATAGTACAATTTCCAGATAAAAACTGTGCTGAAAAATCGAATTGAACAAGAAAAAAAAACAAATTTTCAACAAAAATGTTAAATTTTCAAGGGAAAAGGTGAATTTCTGGCCAAGAAGATTAATGTTCTATAAAAAAAAAACGATTGTTCAACTTAAACAATATATACGATTAATTTTTAATCAATCATATAATAGTTACATTTTCAGATAAAGATAAATAATTTTTAACAGAAAAAATTAATTTTAAACAAAGTTGTTAGATTTTTCACCAATCAGATGAATTTTCGACCAAGAAAATTGATGATCTACAAAAAAAGACAAATCTTAAACAAAATACATGAATTTTTTAAAGAAATTATGTAATTTTAAAGTAAAAAAGACGAATTATCTACAAAAATTTGAATTTTTTAAGCGAAAAATATGAGTTTTCAATGAAAGAGTTACACTTTCAACCAAATAGTTAAATTTTCAACCATAATTAAAAGACCTTGTTAAAAAACGTATTTTTTTACAAAGTAGTTCAACTCTTAGTGAAATAATCGACTTTTAAACCTAAGAAGATGTACAGTTGATATTTTAACCGAACAATTGCATTTTTGACCAAAAATGATACATTTTCAACCAAAAAGATTAAATTTCTACTAAACAAGGTCAATTCCCAACAAAACACATGAACTTTCAACGAAATTATTTAATTTTGAAAACAAAAAAAGTATTTCCACCCAAAAATTATGGTTTTAATTTTTAACAATATAGTTGCATTTACAACAGAACGACTTTACAACCCAAAAATATTTATAGTTGATAATTCAACCGAAAAATGTAAGCTTTAATCAAAAAGTAGAAATTTTCCATAAAACAGTTTAATTTCTACAAAGAAAGACGACCTTTTAACAAACACACATGATTTCTTAACCAAAAATGGTATTGATTAATTGTCAGTTTCAAAAATGTATTTTCAAAGAAAGAGATGAACCTTCAAATAAAAAAAAATAAAAATAAAAATGTTAAAAAAGTAGTTGAAGTTTTGATAGAAAAGAGGACTTTTTTACAAAATAGTTACATTTTCAATAAAATAATTAATTTTTCAATCAAATAATTGAGTTTTTATCCAAACCAGATGAATTCCAAAATCGCCAATTTCTTTAATTTCTTTCAAATGCGGAACAAGATATAAATAAGACTATTATAATATAACATAATTATAATATTATCATTATTAATACACGTTTATATATATATATATATATATATAATAGTATTAATATTTATATAATTTATACTTTATACATGAAATAACATAACCTCAAAATATACAAATATACGCATATCAAGCAGCGCGCGATCTATTCAAATCATGAGAACCATCAGCATCGAAATCTGGAAATATTAAAATCCAAATCTCCTGAATTTATTTCAAAGCAGTTAGCAGATAGATATATAAATAGAATCGCCGAAGTGCTCCGACCGGCAATCGTGCACCTTCGAGTTTTCAAATTCAGAAGAGGAGAAATGGGTTGCGCGCGCAACTCAGTCATTTACAGCGTCTCCTACTATATTCACACGGACATAGCCCTGTCATAGTATTGGAGCACATCTCGTTTCAGATCTGGGATCACTGTATCGAGGTGCTGCCCTCGAAGTCGAATTCTTGTTTTCTCATTCTTTGTAAAATATGACGGTAAAGAAGTAGAAAGATTTTTTGAGGTTAGAAAAGTTTGACATGTATTTATCACTGAATTTTTTCAGATGTTTTCCGAAAATTTTTCAGATAATGTTTGAAGTGTTTAAACATTATTGTTTAAATTTAAAATAACAATAATTAAAAGAAAATATATTTCTGGATAAGATATTTTGGTTGAAAATGTATATAGTATTTTTTAAATCACAAAAGTTCTTCCGAAAAATCGAAATGTTAATTAAAAAACACGTGTTTTTGTGTATGAATTTGTCGGTAAAATTTTTTAAATAATTTTAATTTTAAATTCAAACAATTTTTAACACTTTAAATATTAAACAAAAATTTATTTGATAACAATATTTTATTATCGCATTTTTAATAAATAATTAATACTGATTAAGAAGCAATTTTATTTGGGAATTTTCAAATTCGTTAATATTATAAACTGTTCAGGAATTTTATTAGTTTTGGAATTGTATTTTTCGGGACAGAGAGTTTTACCGAGTCGGGAATTTTATTTTTCGGGATATTTCAGCCGTCCCCATAAAATTACAGAAAATTTGCTCTAATTATAATCTCGGCGCTCGATCTTGTTAATTTTTTCCTACAGTATTAATAAAAAAAAATTGTATGGAAATTTTTGATATCACAAAGTTGAAGATAATCACAATTAAAAATTAAAAAATTCGCCGTACATTCAATTTTTATTCTTGGATCTTGGCGATTTTTTTCTAATCTATTTCAGTCCCTTATAGGCTTTTTTGACATCTAGGTATGTAAAAAAGGTAAACTTCAGAAAAATTAAAAACTAATTTAAGAACTATTTATACTCTTTTAAGATACCAATACAATTTACACAACACTAATTTAAAATTTGCAAATTTTTAGGCCTTCAGTTTAAGAATTTGAATTTTAACGTTAAAATTGCTTCATTTTCAGAATATAGCTTTATTGTTTGAATTTTCAGAATTTTCGTTATAAGTTATAGGTTAGGTCAAAAATAACATTCTGGGATTCGAAATTTTTACAACGCGAAAAAGTTTTCATTTCAAATTTAAAAATGCGAAACTACACCATTTTCCATGTTCATTTGCAATCCAGCGAGTCACTATCTTTCGATTCCTTTGAAAGTCGATCCTTTGCTTTCAGTTTTCATTTTAAAATATACCTTGAATTCAAAGCATTTCAAATTAAATGTTTGCAGCTGCATTTAGATTGAATTATAGAAAGGTTTTTTGTTTAAAATATAAATTGATTAAAACATTTTATTTGTTTTTCACAACTGAAAATTATAACTTCTATAATGGAATAATTGTAGCTCAAACATGAAAAAGTATAGACTAATTTCAAATTTAAAGATGTTCTATCACATATATTGAACTATTAAGACCTCTGACCTTTTTGAAGGTTTTTAAAACTCTTTTAAAAACTTGCTTTAACGATTTTGGTTGTGATTTCTTAATAAAAGAATAAGTGCTATTTAGTCTCCAGAACAGCAATTTCAAAAATATTTAAACCCTTAATAGTTGAGAC
>NC_046662.1:107091571-107093048 GCF_010883055.1 Belonocnema kinseyi
AAAAAAAAGGGTGAATTTATTTGACTAAGAGAACGATTTGGTGAACATATCCGTTGAAATTTCTCAAATGTGATATTTTGGGCCCCAAATTAATTAAAACTTTTAACCCAATACTTCGAAATTTAAAATTCATTAATTTTCATGATATGTATGTCAAATTTCATGAATTAGGAAGATTTATAATTGCGAATTCTTTACTTTTAATTCTCAAAATCATGACAATTTATATGAATTTTTATTTTATTTTGTTATTTAATTCAATTTAATTAAAATTTTGTTAGATTTAAATTAATTAATTAATTCGTTATTTATTTTATTTATACATCATTTAAAATTCAAGAGTTTCTGATTGCAAATATTCTAAATTAAAGAGTTTTAAGTTGCAGATCGTTAAAATTAAAGAATTTTCCATTGCAAGTCTTCAAAATTGAACTATTCAAACAAAATTTCATAATATAGCTTTAAAATATAAATCTTGAAAACTAAATAATTTGAAATTACAAATCTTCAACATTTCAAATCACGACAGTACTCAGAGTACAGATATTTTTTACATTCTCATCAAAAAAGTTATTACATTTGTGTAAAATATTACGTCTATTATATTGGCCGTTGGTATACTCTTTAAATTTTTAGAAACTAAAGATCAAGTTCACTAGGCTATTTTGGGTGAAAATTCAAAAAGATAGAGAATTTTAAAAATTTCTTGGACAAGTTTTTTCAAGATTTAAAAATTCCATGAAGAAAAACGTTGCTTTTTGAGAGCCCTACAATATTATCATAACAACTGTTCAGATTGTTTTGAATAATCGAAAATTCAAATTTTGAAAGAACTAAAAATAATGAAAAATCATCAATTTAATTTAGTGATCAAACTGTGCAAGATGCGGAAAAAAGAAGAGAAATAAAAAATTGTGCACCTTAAAAAGATCCAAAAGTTTTTTATCAATTACTTCTTGATACGAAGGGTAGTTTTTTTTTATTCCTAAAAAAACAACATTAAAAATATAAGATATAAGTCTTTGGACAAACGACATAAGCAATGAAAAAAATAAATAGATAAAAGTTGTTTACCTTAAAAAGAGCTAATGAATGAGTTATTAATCTAAAATGCTATTAACAATATTCTGTGTTATTAATGTTACTGATGTCGCAACATTTCGGAAATCTGAACATTTTCTTCGAGACATTCGATAAGTACACATAAGGATAATACATAGATAAAGAATACATAATAAGGAGTAAATGAAAACAAATTCACGAATTGGATAATGTTTGGATGAAACCAGACATAATCAAGGATGTTCAGAAATCATGAATTAAAATTCACCTATAAAGCACCAAGGTTCAAAATGTCATTCTTTGAGTATCGCAATTTTTTTACAATTATAAAATGTCATATAAATAAAAAGTTAAACTATACGTACCAAAAAAATAAGTAAGGAAAGAAGATAAACAAGGCAACCTCGCAATCCCT
>NC_046662.1:107093148-107105899 GCF_010883055.1 Belonocnema kinseyi
TGCCATTCATTCATTGTCAGTGATCAGAACGTAATAATTAAGAAATTTTAAAATACATGCGGGAAATTCATTAGTCGAATAGACTAAAATATCTGTAGAAATGTAAAACTGTACAAATATAAACATAAACACTTAATAATATTAAAGAACAATTTGTAGATATTGCACTAAAAGTTTTATCTGTTAGAATAAAAATATAATATTGTTAAGTAAATAAATTGTTACTTATAAAAGAATATCAAAAGATGAGAAATAACAAAGATATATTTGGAAATAATCAAAGAACTTTAGAAATATTACAAAATATATGAAACAGAAATATAAATTATACATTTAATTTTCTCTCTGGTATCTATTAAAATAACCATATCTTACAAAGCGTGGATATTTTACGTTATGTTATGAAATTTTGGCAATTTAATTTTAATTTAAATGAATCTTGTCCAAGCTACGTTTACCATCAGTGCGCCTCAAAGGTGTGCCGAGAGTTGCTTACAGCGTTCCAAGTGGCTCTTGGCAAACTATATGGGACGGTGCTATCTACGGGGAGCGGTGGGTAGAGGGGAAGTGACTTTTCTCGCCGGACGCGCCGTCTATATTTATGGCGGGTAACTAAGCTCGCACCGCATCTACGTTTATAATATCTTTGGGTGGGTAGAGGGGAACTGACAATTTTCGCCGGACGCGCCGTCTATATTTATCGCGGGTAACTAAGCCCGCACCGCATCTACCTTTATAATATCTTTGTTTGGAGTGAACCGACGCCCCCCACCATACTCTCTGCGTCGGCGCGAATGGAAGGGGAAGCCAACTGCCGCACTCGATCCAGGATGTCAGAAAGATCGGGTGCCCTTGTGTGGCGAATCTGTTTGGTTGACCTTTTTTTACTTGCGCCTCCCAGGACGTTGCTTTGATTTGTTGGATCAGGCGAGAACGGAGACTGAGTGGCCGAGAGACACGAAGGAATAATAAGGAGACCCAACTGCCAGTGGGAAGCCATCTGAAACTGGCAATAGAAACATTACCGTAAGTGATACGCACATTACAGGAAGATCTTAGATTTGAGTGCGCAGGTGCGCAGTTGTCCTCTTCCTATACATGGAAAAGTGTGCGAGTGAGAAAGTTTGTCAAATTGCCGTAAGTTAGAGGTTGTGTTCTTTTGTTGATCATCATGCGAAAGACACACAAAATAAATATATGAACAGTATTTTCGGTATTTGATTGAAAAATGTGTGAACAGATTTTGAGAAGGAAACGTATAGGTAAGTACCTTTTGAATTTGTAATATGATAAATAGGCTAAAGATTCTCAAGGCTCTGAGAAGCTCTGAGAAATTCTCCGCAGGCACTCAGGTAGATATATTTAAACTTTAAAGGTCAAGGTCGCTCGTTTAAATGTTTTAATAGCTTTAAAATGTCTTTTCCGAAATGTATTTGCCTGCTTCGGCGTGTAACTTCGTCAACAACCCGGAACTTGACACCTCATGGCTTAGAACACATTTCTGACACTTGCATCAAAACAAACAAACAGAACCTCTCAACTTACGTCAATTTGACAAACTTTCTCACTCGCACACTTTTCGATGTATAGGAAGAGGACAACTGCGCACCTGCGCACTCAAATCTAGGATCTTCCTGTAATCTGCGTATCACTTACGGTAATGTTTCTATTGCCAAGTGGGGGAACTTATTATTCCTTCGTGCCGAGAGACCACCGGGAAACTCGACGTTGCCATTGCGAGCTTCTTCGTGAACGTGCGAACGCGGCAAAGCTCGCCAATTCGGACTGCAGGCAGAAATCATGTCGAATTCATCACTAGCGAGCGCCTATTCGTATTATAGATACGTTATTCGGTATCTAACCCATTCCCACATCCATAGGCTGAATCATGACACAACAAATGGATCATGGGCTGAATTATAACGAGGAGGAGAAGAGTTTCTTTGTTCGGGGCGCTCATATAGCAGAATCAGGGGCAGACCCAGAAAAATACTTCGAGGGGTTGGGGACGGGATTCTAAAAACCTCCCCTGGTTCTGTCACTGAGCAGAATATATATTTCATTAGATAGCACTGCGTCACACGCTATATAGTTAAATACGTCACATTATTTGTGCGCTTTACTTGAACTCTACTTTTAAATTTTTATTTTTCATATTTTCTGTGATTAATCTATTTATATAATTTGTTGAAAATTCATATACTTTTTTCAAAAAGTAAAAATAATCTTAGTTAACTTCGTAAACAAATTGTATTTATTCATTAAAAAATACACTTACTCTCAATATCCTTATGAATATTGTTTGAATGATTAATAATTATTATAAATTTATAAAGTATGGTGGGAAATGATCCTTGAAAGATATTCTTAGTTTATTCCGCCAACAAATGATGCCTCTTACTAAAAGAATAGCCAAACTATAAATATGTTGATAAAATTTTTTTAAATAATTAATAATTGTAAATTTTCAAAGCTTCAGAGAAAATAAATCTTTAAAAAAATATTCTTAGTTAATTATGTTAAGTAATGTAGCCTACTCGTAGAAAGAAACTCCTACTCTTTAAAAAATTCTTAATTTTTTAATTTAAATTGTCATCCGATAGACATTCTTAGTTGACTCCATAAACAAATTCACTTGTAGAGAAAAGGTTAAACTCTTAATTTTGCAATTAAAATTCCGTAAATAATTAATAGTTCTTATAAATTGGCAAAGCAACATAGAAAACAATCAGCGGAAGACATTCTTCTTTGACTCTGAAAACACATTGACTCTAAAAAAAGTCACTCTTAGTTTTTTAATTAAAATTGTTTAAATAATTAATACATCTTGTAAATTAGCAAAGAAACCTGGAAAAGAGTCATCCTATAGACATTCTTACTTAACTTCGTAAAAAAATAAACTCGTCGAAAAAATTTCAAACTCTTATTTTTAAATTGAAATTCTTCAAATAAATAATAGTTCTTGTAAATTTGCAAAGCAACCTAGAAAAAAGTAATCCGATAGACATTCTTACTTGACTTCGTAAAAAAATAAACTCGTAGAAAAAAGGTCAAACTCTTACTTTTAAATTGAAATTCTTCAAATAAATAATAGTTCTTGTAAATTTACAAAGCAACATAGAAAAGAATCATCGAATGGACATTCTTAGTTAACTTGGTCAAAAAATTGACTCGTATGAAAACGGTGAAACTCTTACTTTTTAAATTGAGATTCTTTAAATACTCAATAGTTCTTGTAAATTTGCAAAGCGACATAGAAAAGAGTCATCGTATAGACATTTTTAGTTGTCTTCAAAAACAAATTGATTTTCAGGATAAAGGCCAAACTCTTAATATTCAAATTAAAATTGTTTAAATAATTAATGTTTCTTGTGAATTTGAAAAGCAGCATAAAAAAGAATCATCGGATACATTCTTAGTTGACTTCAAAAACAAATTGACTTGTCGGATGAAGGCCAAACTTTTAATTTTTTAATTAAAATTGTTTAAATAATTAATAGTTCTTGTAAATTTGAAAAGCAGCATAAAAAAGAGTCACTGTATAGACATTCTTACTTGACTTCGTAAAAAAAATTAACTCTTAGAATAAAGGTTGAACACTTATTATCAAATTGAAATTCTTTAAATAAATAATAGTTCTTGTAAATTTCTTGTAAATTAACAAAGCAAAGTAGAAAAGAGTCATCGGATAGACACTCTTAGTTGTACTCCGCAAACAAACATATCGTGCGTTTTTCGGCTTCAAATTTTGATTTTCGGTTGATTAAAAAAATTTTTAAAACGCTATAACTCTGAGAATTTTTTTTTATCGAAAAAAGCCATAAGGATAAATTGTTTCTTCCTTTCAATACTATAAATATCCGTACATAGAATTTTCAAATTCAGAAAAAAAGGGTCTTAAAAATTTTCAAAATGCTCTCACTTTTTGAATTTTTATCAAAAATGGCTGGTTAACGAACTCGCCCTATCTTTTAGGACCTAGAGAAAGTGTGCCAAAGATGGATTTGATTCGTTCATTTTTTCGAGAGTTATCGTGTTTACGGACGGACGGAGGGACGGATAGACAGACAGACGCTATCGTGAAAACCTGATTTTCGGATTTAGGGGGTCTCGAAACGTGGAGATCCGTTGAAAAAGTGTGATGTCAAATTTCCCACAATTCTAATACTTTCTCAATCATAAATGATGAGAATGTAAAAATGAAAAATGTATCCCTTTGACTTTTTGTTATAGAAGAAAAATTACTAAACTTGTAGCGTTTTCAAAATGCCGAAAAAACAAACGAAAATGGACATGTAAAGCCAATTAAAGCGTTCTAGGGAAAAAAGTGCCCGAGTCGAAATTTAGACCCTAGTTTGAAATTGCAGCTCCTTATTAGAACCTACTTTGACGCTATTTAAAATTATAGCCCGCGCTTTAAATTTTTAACACCTAGAAAATGAAACATTGGATCCTACTTTAAAGCTGTAACACCTCTCTGAAGCTACTTTGAATCTTTAGAGCCTAAATTTGTATAAATCAAGACCCTACTTTGACGCTGTTTAACCTCTACTTCAATAATGATCCTACATTGAATCTTTTGAGTCTACAATGCTTAAACTTCAGGAAAATAAAGTAAAAATTATTTTTTACTCAGGTTAATTGAACTCATTGGTCATCTTAATTACTGAATGCGCACTTAATTAAAAAAAAATGTAGTTTAAGATTTAACCTAATTGTCATTAATTATTTATATATAAATCAATACTTCTTTGCAATGTTTAATCACAGAAGAATATTTTCCCTTAACTGAAAATGCTGAAAATTTGTATGGGAATGATATTCATCATGGAAAATGACTAAATATTGTCGATTAATAAGTAATTATAATCATTTTTATCAAAAATTAATTAAAGTTTGTGGATTAAACAGTCACGTAGGTGATTGTGAAACATAAGAAATTATAAGAATAAAATATTTTCTATCGCTAACAAAAAATTATATGTATGAAATAAAAAATGTAAAAAATATATTGAAATATATATTTAATAATTATAATTATATTCACAGATTGGCATTAATTTTTTTTTGAAATATTACGCTTAATTTATTTGCAACATGATACTGTGGAGAAAATTATTTTTTTCAAGGAACAGTACCACTTTTCCAATGGCTTGATCATTTTTGAAATATCACTATTAACGTGTCTACCAGTTGATTTAGGAGACAGAATTTCTTTTTCTCCGAAAATATTAACTGTTTTAATTTTGTTAAATTATTTATTAATTAATAAGAACAGCCAAATGTATGAAAAATAATTGACTACTCATATCGAATTTTGAGACGGCGAGACAATTGGGTATGAAACCAGTACTGTCATTGTCAATATAAACTCATTTCCTGATGAATATTAGATTGAATATTGAACTCAATATTTTTATTTTTCAGTAAAATTGGATTAATTATGATGCTGAAGGACTTTTTAAATTTTTCTTTTAATAAAGAGATAAAAAGATATTTTTATTAAAATCATCAATTTTGACGTGGTATTCATTTAAGTAATCAATAACACAGGATCAACTTCAAATAAGAAGCTCCAAGTTCTTTTAAAGCGTATAACGCAGAATACTTCTAAAAAACAGAATCAATACAGTAACGAAAAGGGATCAATTTCGTTGCGGAGCATTTTGCTCTAATGATTATTTGACTCTCAACATCATAATGATCTGTACACTTGGATCAATTTGATCTTATTTTTTGGTTCGTTAGTCAGAGTAAACAAAATAACGGCCAATTCCTGCTACTGGTATCATAAATATATGACCTAAAAATGGTTTCTAACCGCACGCAATACACAACTACACTCTAAGAACGCCAGCCATCTTGGTTTGAGTTCATACATGATTCCGAATCAGATCATTATGATCTCAAAAGTGGATCGTTCAGTCCGGTCGATCAAAATGCTCTTGAATTCGATATCATTTTTGTTGCACATCAAAATGATATTGATAAAAAGGGATCAATTTGGTTGCGGAGCATTTTGCTCTAATGATTATTTGACTCTCAACATCATAATGATCTGTACATTTGGATCAATTTGATCTTATTTTTTGGTTCGTTAGTCAGAGTAAACAAAATAACGGCCAATTCCTGTTACTGGTATCATAAATAAATGACCTAAAAATGGTTTCTAACTGCACGCAAGACACAACTGCACTCTAAGAACGCCAGCCATCTTGGTTTGAGTTCATACATGATCCCGAATCAGATCATTATGATCTCAAAAGTCGATCTTCAGTCCGGCCGATCAAAATGCTCTTGAATTCAATATCATTTTTGTTGCACATCAAAATGATATTGATGTCGGTATCATTTTCAACAGTTTTATTTGCTGTGATTAAAAATCGTTTCAAATATGTAACGACACAGAAAGTTAAAAAAAAGTAATTATTCAATTAATTGTCTTGGATTTAAAAATATTTTTGACCTTGAACTGTTGGACAAGTACTAATGATTTTTATAGAAGACATTCTAACGCGTTCCGTTATAGCTGAATCGGTTAGTAAATACTCAGTGCGTGCGTGCGATCTCGGGTTCGTTTCTTAGTACTTGCGGATTTTTTAGTGCACTATGCTCTAGACTCATAATTAACAAATTCTATTAAAAATATGTATACAAAAATAACTGCGAATATCCTTGATATTTACATCACTGATATTATTTTTTTTCTGATAAATAACAAAACTTGTTTATATTCATCCATATTGGTGTGAGATTATAGAGAGAATGATTTAATGCCACAAGTCCTACATTAATAGTTTAATCTTTTAAAGAGGGTCTAATTTATCCTAAATACAGACCCTACTTTGACGCTAAACGTGGAAAAACGGCCGATTTCGGCTTATTTAGAACCTAATGTACAGATTCCAGCCCCTACGAACGTAGGAGATACGGCTTCAAAGTAGGGCCTAAATTTCGACTCGCGTGAAGAGAAGAGGAAAGTTACTTTCCTTATATTTTGTTCGACTCGTGAAAACCAACTCCATTTTGTCCACAAAAGAAACTTTTCTTCATTATGCTCAACACTTTTATATTAAATATAATAAATTTGTATGTAACTCTTCCTGAGATTGCTGATTAAGACCTTCTAAAATAAAGTGCAAATTGTATTTATCGTGTTTACTTTAATATTCGGTTCTTATTTTGCATTAAATTATATTCTCAGCTAAGCTAAAACATGCATGGAAATGAAAACATTCTGATTCTTATTGCCTTGTTTATACATAGATTCATTATGTTTAATCTTGTTTTTTACGATTTAACAAAAATTAGGCTTCATGTCAAAAAAATAAAAATATTTGTAAGAAATTTGTCAATCCTTGTTCGTTGAATAAATGTGGTCTCGTTTATTCTCGTAGCTTGTATCGTTTGCACACAATTTAATATTTTGATTCTCAATTTTGTTTGTCATCAAGAAAACAAAAACTACTCATCCTATAAAAAAAGTGATTCATGACAAATTTGTAGATCTCTTTTAGTTGCAAAACTTTTGTCGATCTATCTCTTTTCATATTTTGCTTTGTTCTAACTTATTTAGTTGTTATTTAAAGTTGTATCAACAACGATCACGCCGGACAGACACCGACGTAAAAACTTGTTTTTCTGACTCAGGGGGCCTCAACACATCGACATTGGATAAAAGTCGCGAAAGTCATTTGTCGCATAAAACTAATACCTTCTCATTATGGATGAGAATGCAATTCATTTTTTTGTGATCAACATTTGAATTTTCGATTTTTTAAAACAAAATTCAAAGAGCTAATAAACGAATAATTTAGGGCCTTAGAAAAATTACGTTTTTCTCTTCTTCACGTTTTTCCATATCACGCTTTTTTTTTACTTTAAATGTCCATTTTCGTTTGGTTTTTTGGATTTTGAAAATCCTATAAATTTTGTAATTCGCATAAAACTAATACCTTCTCAGTATGAATGAGAATGTAAAATGAGGATTTTTGATGTTTTTATATTTTTAAATATCGACAATCAAACTTGTAATTTTGAACACTGTAGGTGTGGGTATGGCAAGGGTGGTTTTTTAGGTGTCCTGCCAAACATTCTCACTGAATCCATCATTCGTAGGATACAAGAAGCAAATTTTTTATGTTTGTATATTTTCAAATATCGACAATCAAACTGATCATTGTTGACATTTCAGGTGTGGATATAGTAATGGTGGTTTTTAGGGGTCTTGCTGAACAATCCCACCGACTCCGTAATTCGTGGAGTTAGAAAAGAGGATTTCGGACGTTTTTATTTTGTTGAATATCGACAATCAAACTTTAAAAAGGTAGTTTTGAATAAATGGTGATGTGTAAGGGCAGGTAACTGTGTAAAAATATTTGTATTCGACAATCCTTTCCGGCAAAATATTATTTTTTGGCCTTTTAATTGATTTCAGGAAAACAAAAATTAGAAAAGTAATTTTTTCATTCCATTCAAATGAACGTTCAGAACTGAATTATATGAAAAATTAAACTAATTTGTTTCTAGAAAATAAATCTTCTTCATTGAAGAATCATCAGTTTGCTTGTAAATGAAATTGTTTTGTTGCAAAATTCGCTTTTGTCGGATTAAAATTAACTTTTTTGATGCAGCCTCCTGTTTAAAAAACAAGACTCCAAGGACCAAATTTGGACAACAGCGAACAAACAAAAACAAAAAATCCTATTTTTATCTGAAAAAACCAATCAAAAAATGTAGACAAAAATAAAAAAGAGGCAAGAAAAATGAGAAGGCAGACAACCACATCCCCTTCCTTCTCCTTTTCTTTCTTACGTCTTTTTTATTTTTATTATCATCAAATAACAATAAAATAACATTCAAAGGAAGAAAAAGAAAAGGAAGGGGATGTGTTTGGCTGCCTTCTCATTTTTCTTTCCTCTTTTTTATTTTTGCCTGCAATTTTTGTTTGTTTTTTTTTCAGATTACAATAGGATTTTTTGTTTTTGTTTGTTCGTTGCTGTCCAAATTTGGTCCTTGGATTCTTGTTTTTTAATTTATTCAACAGGAGTTTGCATCAATTTGATTATTGGAAGGTAAATAGGATTTTTAATTTGGATTTTAATCTAATTTAAATTTATTAAATTTTGATTCACTGTTGTGTTTGTAATTCATATTTTTGGTTTAAAATTAAACTAATTTGGTAGAAAGTTCAAATTCTTGTTCAAAAGTGAAGGATATATTATTAAAAAATAAAAGGATTTAATAGAAAATTATTCAATTTTGTTTAATGATAAACGTTCTTCATTATTTCATGTCAGTACAAAGATACTAATAATTTGGAATAAGATGTTTAAAAAAATTATTGTGGAATTTCCTCGGCCAGCGACATAGCCATGATACTTTTTCGGGAGGGGCTTCGATTTTTTTCCGACGGGGGCTTCGGATTTATGTATAGGTAAAGAGTGGGGGAAAAGGTAACTGAATAATGAAAAAACTTAGTTCCGGGGGCCCAAACTCCGCCCCTGGCTAAGCCACTGTTCTCGACAAGGCTCGCGAAGCTCGCGGCGAGCTTCTTCATGTAGAGGATTCGAGTAGCGTCCAGTCTCGCTGCGAGTTATCTCGGCAACCAAGAAGCGCGCCTTTGAGATTCGCGTTGCGCATTGCAAGGCTTCGAGGTTCACCCTGTTTCCCTTTCCTTCGCTTAAGTAGAGTCGAGCACCACAGCTGGCCACAAGTTGCTCAACCATTCCGATAGGAGACTCCCCGAGATTACTTCTCTTCTCCCCACAACCAAACTCGTGACACCAAGTTAAGTCACTCTACTCAAGGACTGCGGAGAGAAGAGGCTGATCTGCCTTCTGAGACTCTTTGGCTCGAGAAAAGGGCGAACGACGCTTCGCTCCTAGTCCCTGGACTTATATTACAGCTATCTCTATTTTTATTAAAAATAACTTATTCTTCTTGTTGGATATCTTTAAAGGTAATTTTTCCAGTACATAAAATACCACAGAAGCAAACCATCACATTATCTGATCTTTAAATGATTTGATTTTCATAAAAAGCTGCAGTCGGCTTTGCCCTCCAGTAAAGGGCAAAGCCGATGAAATTAAGCTTGTTAGAAATAATCAAATTACGAAATCATTGTTTTTTTCATGTGATCAATACTTATAGAAATATGATATAAAATAATGTAGAACTCGAAATGAGAAGAAAATGGATTAATTCAACATCTCATTTAACTTAAAAAAATTATTGACTATTAACTGGTTGGTGCTGCCCTCCCCTTACCCTATGCTTTCTAAATAAGCATAATGCAACATTTAGGTTGATCCAAAATCTTTTCTCTCTCCTACACATCCTTTACACACCCTTATCTCATATATTTCTTAATCGCTAGTAGTGTGATCAGCCCAGAACCTAACAAGTTTACGCTTACCCCGAAAGTTATAATAACAAAAATAATAATAATTTTATTATCATAGAAACACCATCTGTGAACAAAATAAGAATTACACACCTTTGAATCGTGCTGATTCACTAGCACACGGGCACAATTGGCGACGCCACTCGGCCTCGGTCATCACATGGTACACTTAGAGTTCTAAAGAGTCTATGCAGAGATGAGGTGGGAGATAGGCGATCCCATGTATTTAATTCCAAACGGCTTTCGTCATCGCCACCTATTACCTGAGGCTTTTGCGAACTAAAATCAAGCGCCCCAATTACTCAGGCCAGTTTTTGTGAACTGAAATAGATGATAGACGGTTCTACTTGAGCGGTCAAACAGGGCGGTATTTTTCCAGTTTGTCAATGTCGGTAGAGAAGATCAGAGTGTGTAATTTCGCATATATGCTAGGTGAATTTGGGATGCTTTAATTAAAAAGTTAACATAAAAATATCTGAATGATCTTAAACGAATTTTTAAAATTATACACATTTAAACATTTTGAAAAAATGACTCTTTTTTTTGGTATTCAAAGATTAATTTAAGAGCCTATTAATCAAAATTTTAATCATTCTTGTAGTACATAACGATAAAAAAAATATATGGTGGAAAATAACAAACATTTTGATTTAAATTTAATATTTTTTGGTGTTTAAAGATTACTATATATTTTTTGAATTCACTGTTTTTGTTGGTAGAAAATTAATCTTCTCGGTTAAAAAATCATCTTTTTCATTAAAAATTTAATTCTTTTTGGAAATTTGTTGATTTTGAATTGAAAATTTAACAATTTTTTATTGGAAACTAAACTTTTTTTAAATCCGTTGTTTTTAGGTTGAGAATCGAGCTATTTAATTTGTCTTTTTAATGCTTAAAAATTAATCTTAGTATAAAATTAATTTTTTTTTTGTTACAAATGTAAGTTGTTTTTAAAAAATATTTGGTAAATTTTCGGAAATATTTTTTTAATCTCTCAGAATCTTCTGAAATTTCTAAATGTCTGAAACGGAAGGAAATTTTTCTTAAAATTAAAAAAAAATATTTAAAAACTTAAAAAACTTGTCTTAAATATTCCGATTTTTTTGCGGAATTTATAGAAATGTTTAAAAAAATTGTATCAAAAAGTTAATATATAAAAAATCATTTCAAATTTTCGTATTAATCTTTAGAATATTGTGTCATTCTCTTGAAACCATTCAAAGTTTAAAAAGACTTTCTAAGCATGTAATTCAAAATCTTTCATAACCGATTTTTTTTCAATAATTTGTTTAAAGTTTTTTTTGTGTAGTAAAAATAGAAAAATTTATTAAAGTACACTTCAGTCGAAAGGCTAATTATCCCTTAAACGGCCAAAACGCCACTACCGGTACACTGATTTTCAACGGCCAATAACTAAGACTATTCGACACTAGAACAAATTGAGACACATATATTTTTATTGCTTAAGATCTCCTCATTCCGACGGTGCCAATGAAATTCCTCAAAAAATTTACTTATTATCCCAAAATGTTTAAACAAAAAAAACGTGATTTTTCGTGCCTATTTTTTTTTGTGAACCATTTTCCAAAGCTTTTCGAGTCTGTAATTAACCTGGAATCTCACTAACGGGTGGAATAAATGTCTAAACTTTGAGAATCCATGGTTCAAACATTGATTTTTCGTTTTAGTATTTTCAAAATGGCGTCTTAATGGCAAAATTTTTGGGAAAACATTCATGCATTTTTTACAATAAACGATGCGCTTTTCGGAAAAAATCATCAAGAACAAAAAGTTCTTGTAATCAGTCAAGGAATACGCCTGAATTTTTTCGAAGCGTTTTGAGGAAAATTTTGGATTTTGCATATGAACAATTTTTGCAAAATTCAAAATTTTGCTCAAAACGCTCCGGAATAATTCAGGCGTATTCCTCGGCTGATTACAAGAACTTTTTATTCTTGACAAATTTTCCGAAAAGCGCATAGTTTTTCAATAAAAAATTTTCATAATTCTAAGCATCGTGTAAGAGTAAAATGATTCACGAATATCTATCGTCCGCCTGCCGCAAACAAAGTTTACGTTGCCCTACTATCACCAACGTGGAGGTCGACGAATATCGATAGTCTCTTTTTTTTAAAGAGATTTTGTATATTTTTTTTACATTTTTTAATTTTTTTTTTATCGAGAATCTTTTTCATTTCAGATTTCAATCCGTTGAAATCATTTTGATCCTGCTGTTTCAGAATATAATTTTGAGAAACAATGTAATCAGCAATACATGTTGCAATCAATGCAAAATCTAGTAGTCCTCTGGCGACATTGTTCATTATTACATAATGCTCTTGTTCG
>NC_046662.1:107105999-107112509 GCF_010883055.1 Belonocnema kinseyi
AAGCTCGAGGAAATCCTAGTTTTACTCTCTCTTGAGCAGCTCGTGAAAATCTTTTCACTGGGGTTATGGGAGTGATACCACATGCTGTGGAAAGAATAGAGATTTGTTTTCAGCCTATTACACTGATAAAATTCATTCCACTGTTGCGATCATGACTTACTTTGTACGATCCTCGCGGATCATTTTTTGCAAATTCATGCTTTTCTTTCACTCTGTCTTTACGGATAGTTCCTGTTGATCGTAAACCACATTTATGCAGGTGGGTGAGTAAATCTGGGCTGGTAAAGAAATTATCAAAATACAGATGATAATCAGATATTTTTTTTCGTGAAAGGCCATTGAGAAGTGGATTGATCATTTGTAAAACAACTCTGGAGCCAAGTGCACATGCCAATGAATTTATTCCAATGCTTGGATCATTTTTGCCACAATAAACGTCTAAATTAAATAGATATCCATTGGCTGCACATAAGCCCCAGAGCTTTATCCCATATCGATCAGGCTTGCAAGGCACTGTTTCAAGCTCGTACGACCAAAAAATCGAACCATCATTTCATCAACTGAAAGGGCTGTTGAGAAAAAACCAAATTGTTGAATATTTTGCCGCAATAAATTTAATATTTTACGAACTTTCCATGCTTTATCTTTATCATTAGCATCCTCAGTTTTTGAAAATTTTATTTTTGATTTTATTTCACGAAATCGATTGCGGCTCATTGCTAAAGCTACAGGAGAGCATTTTACAAGGGGGTCAGTTTCCCAATACTCTTCTTGATTATTTCGGATATTGTAGGATGACAGCACTAATATACCTATGAAAGTGTTTAGTTCTTCTGTAGATATTTGTAAGCCATTTTGTTGGCTAGCTTCTATGATATAGTTTTTTATTTCTCTGGAGAAAAAGCATTCAAATAGCTCCACAGGTGACATAGATAATATTTTTTCCGTACATTATCAGACAGAAAAACTTTATCATCTAGATTTCCAGGGCAAACTTTTTCTTCGTTACTCCATAAAAAAACGTGATTTGGTTCCAATTGTTTTTGAGATGCTGTGTAGTTATGGAAAACAGATCTATATGATACATTCGGTCTGGGGAATTCCGATCCCCAATTCTCGTCATCTGATGAATCATCTCCATCAGAGCCAGAGTAATCTGGATTAGGTATGATGATACGTTCATCATTTTCATCGGAATCCCATTCCGATTCGGAGTTTGTTGCAATTTTTGAGGCTTTACGCTTTGGCATTTTTTTTTGCTGGGTGTACTCGAAAATTCCCAGGATGATAATGCGGTGAAGGTGTGGTTTGATGTCAGAGTGCAATAAAGGTTACGGAGTCGTTGGAAATTTTTTATTGAAAAACTATGCACTTTTCGGAAAATTTGTCAAGAATAAAAAGTTTAGACATTTATTCCACCCGTTAGTGAGATTCCAGGTTAATTACAGACTCGAAAAGCTTTGGAAAATGGTTCACAAAAAAAATAGGCACGAAAAATCACGTTTTTTTTTTGTTTAAACTGCATTTTGGGATAATAAGTAAATTTTTTGAGGAATTTTATTGGCACCGTCGGAAAGAGAAGATCTTAAGCAATAAATATATATGTGTCTCAATTTTTTCTAGTGTCGAATAGTCTTAGTTATTGGCCATTGAAAAGCAGTGTATCGGTAGTGGCGTTTTGGCCGTTTAAGGGTTATAACCTTTGTGTTTCGAAAGGTATGAATGTTGATTTAGAACACAAATGGCACATAACGTAAGTTAATTATTTCTTTTACACAAAACCTGGAAAAAAAGTACAAAAATCATGTAATCTTGCAAATAATGCCAGAGTTTTTTAATTGAAAGATACTTTTTTTGGTAGAATATTTAACTATTTCTTGAAAATTCTTCGTTTTATAAATATGATAAAAGAAAATTTAGATTTCTGAAGATTTTGAAATAAAGTTTTGGATTAACATTTTGGGGAAAGTTGTAATTTATTTTTTATTTAAAGAACAACATTTTTTAAAGAAAATTGAAAAATATGTTGAGATTTTTTAAAACATTAAAAAGCTGCGTTGGCTCAAGAGTCCGGTAAAGAAATGTATCAACACTCAGAAATTCCTGAAAAAGTGAATATGATTTATCGCGTATATGCTAGAAATAATTCGAATTTATTAAAAACATAATTTTGAAACTTTAACAAATAATTTTAATATTGAGAAGACTTTTAAGAGATACAAGAAAATTCACATTTTTGAATATTTTGAAATAAAATTTTACATTCTTTTTTAGAATTTGTAAAGGTTTTATGAAATTAGAAATTTTTGAGTTAAGATTTCGGGGAAAGTTTTTATTTTTTTTTTTAATTTTAAAAAATAATTTCTAAAGAAAATTTAAAAATATTTTGAAATTATTTAAAACATAAAAAATGCATCGAATCGCAAATCCGATAAAATAAAAGTATCAACATTTAAAAATTTCCGAGAAAAATAAATACTATATACTACTATATATTCTGGGAGCTGGTGTCATTTTTAGTTGACGGTCGCTGACAGTACGACCACGCAGTAGTTGTTTGATCTTTGTTTTTATTTTTATATACAATATTTCCTAAATTGATATAATTCGATATAATTTTTTATGTATTTCAGACAATTTAAAATTATTAAATTAGAGTAGTCCGCAAAGTGTGATTTTGTTTTGAATTCGCCCAATTTGTTGAAATGATATTGGTAGGGCGAAGGGGAACCTTCGATTCTTTCAGATTCTTAGCACCTCCAGTTCGCAGAACCTGCGGAGAGTTTCCGAGAAATGTATTTCCCCGCCAAACAAATACAATATAAATAGATGAGTAGCTCTTTAAAACTGCTTTCTTGAACACTTATTATATAATATAATTAAATAGTATTTAGTTGAACTTTAATTAAATCAATAAATTGATTAAAATAAATTGAATAAAAAAATATCTAATTTTCTCTTAACTTTTAATACTTTTTACATTTCCTAATTTAGTATATGTACTAATAACTAAGTTATTAGACTTAGCCTTTAAAAATAGGGGAAAGAAAACTTATAAAAAATCTGGGCTATTAATTTCAGCTTCAGTTTAGAGTTAAAAAATAATATTTTTTTTTTGCAATTACAATAATTTTTAATACAAAATACAAATTTGGAATAACTATTAGCTTGTTACAAAGGCAAAACGCCATTCCAAGTTTTGACAAGAAGGAATCACCGCTTATCTGTTTCTTTTTAAAGTTACATAAATATAATTTTCGTAAGATTCCGGAGATATTTCAAAAACATTTTTGAAGATTTCGCATATGCCGAAAAAATGCAGAAAATTTTTATGCATTTTTTTTTATTTTGCAGGACACAAAATATTAGAAAAATTAGAGTCAGCTTAAAAGATATTTAGGACTTTTAGAAGATTTGAAGAAATAATTTTTTAAATAATTTTTCGAAAAACTATTCATGTTTTTAAATATTGTAAATCTCTTCAAAAATTCTGAAATTTCTAAATAATTTTTGTAACACAAAATTACATTTTTACAATTACCTTCAAAACTTAGAGAATTGTAGAAACTTCCAGAGGAATCTTACCAAAAAAATTTCATCCTTCCAAAATTCTTAAATAGCTTTGAACATTTTTTTCGAAATACTCAACATTTTATAAAACATTTTTAAATACTGTCAAATATTGCAATTCCTTCAAAATATTTTGACACACCTTAAACTTTTTAAAAAGATTTTCAAAGTACTTTTGACATTTTTTAAATAACCATGCTAAAATTGTTTTATTTCTTTGAAATTCCTTTAAATTATAAAAACAAATTAAAGATTCCTTTACATGTTTTAAAACATCCTCAAATATTTAAAATCCTTCAAAATCTTTTGAAATTTAGTAAACCTTCAGATTGCAATTTAAAAAAAGAAAAAAGTTCCAAAATGTTAAATATTTAAATGTTTGTAGATTAGAGTTTTGAAAATGGGATCAATAAAACTTCAAAGCTTTGGAAATCTAATTTTAAAACATTTTCAACTATTCAATAAGAATAATTTTCAATTCGATGAGATTCAAGTCTTTAAATTTTAAATTGTAAACTTGAAAGTTTATATATAAAAAATTAATAATCATGAATTAATTGAAAGCGTTCAAAATTTAGACGTATGTTTTTCAATTGGGCAATCTCAAAATGAAATTATTTCAGACTGAAATTTAGAAAAAAGAAGAATTTCAAAATGTTAATGTTTGTAGATTAGTTAAAGTATTAAATTAAAGTGTTAATAGAAATTACTCGAGTTAAAGTTTAACTATTTCTAAAACGATTTTTTTATATAATTATAAAATTATATGTATATTATTAAAAATTTGTCATAAGGACAACCGCAGGATTTCGCCGGGAGCGGGTGCTAATCTGGAAAATTGCACCCGCTTCCAGCGCAATCGCGGTAAAATTTCAGCCACAACCACGTCTCACAACCGTGAGATAGGTAGTTACAGTCTGTAAAGGAATCAATACGACGATCCAGCAAAAGCCTCGTGCACCCTAAGAACACGGAGGGACCCAAGGACAACCGTCTTCTGCATTTTTCCCGCAAGTGTTCTAGCATATTGTTGACACGCAGGGATGCTTTTTAGGCCATTAGCAAGTGAAAGTTTGGCACCTCCAAGAGCGCCGATGATAAGGACGATCAGTTTAACAGAATATTCCGGGTACAATCGGTGCAACTACCTTATAAGGTCTCGATACCTCTCTTTCTTTTCATTCTCCTTGCTTATGATGTTTTTGTCAGCTGGTGCAGAAAATTCGATAACGAACATGGTTCGCTTCTCGAAGTCAAGAAGAACCATGTCAGGCCTCGAGTGAGCAACAGAAACAATTTTCGAGAATATAAAGTTCCAGTATATGCGGCACTTTCCATTCTCGACAATTGACTCAACTTCCCTAGGAGCATTTAGAGGAGCGATTTTAAGGTTAATGCCGTATGAGTGACATAGATGGTAATAATGCACTCTTAGTGCTGCATTGTGCCTTTGAATGTAGGTCGTTCCCGCGTGAGTTGGACAACTAGATAGTATGCGAGCTAAATGCTCGGAGTGTGCATGGCACGCCCTGCAGCTATTATCGGAAATGTCTTGGCTCAAAATGTGGCGACGGTATATTAAGGTAGAAATGACACCGTCTTGGCATGCAAAAATAAAACCATCTGTACCAGACTTCAATCCGGACGATTTAAGGAAAGCAAACGTTAGCTCACCAGACATTGACTGATCCTTCACATTTCTGCGGAAGATACTGAGCATCCTTTTATCGAGAAGCTATTCACGAAAGTTTTTCTCTTGTGCTTTCTTAATCCGGGCTTTCAGGAGTGAGTACTCGAGATAGATATGATTTGATGCACTTTGCTCACCCCTAATACTGAAGTCAAGTCCGAGTGTTTCAGCAGCCTCCTCCGCTGCTTTGTACAGAAACGCTCCTTTGCCCACTTCTTCGTGATTCCTGACCATTTTAAGAAGAGGGTCTCTTCCATTTGCAACTCTATGTGCTGTACCCAGAATAATCCTGTTGTGAAGACATTCGAGACTCACTATTCCGTGACCCTCTTGACGGCGTGAGATGTACAGCCGCGGAACGGAAGACTTAAGATGCATGCTTTTGTTCATGTGCATAACCTTTCTTGTCCCGATATCAACAGATCTGAGCTCGTTCTTCGTCCAGGGAATTACTCGAAATGAATAGAGTATTACCCGGACGGCAAGCATGTTCGTTGCAGATAATTTGTTCCTCGCCGACAGTTCGGAAGACCAAATTTGTCGGATGAGACGTTTGTATCTGCGTCGGAGAGTATCCTTTATAGATGTCACATCCTGAATGCGGCTCTGTGGCACGCCCAGTTATGTATAAGTCTCCCCAGCGCAAAGGTGTCGTATGGCGCTTCTATCAACGAGCTCAGGATCTTCAGGGATGTCATTAAGTTTTCCTCGCTTCAAAAAACCTTGGCGCATTTGTCTAACCGAAATTCCATTCCAATTTCCTTAGTATATTGTTCGACAATCCCCAGAGCTAGATGCAGTTGCTCTCTGTTTTTAGCATAGATCTTAAGATCGTCCATGTAAAACACATGAGTGACCTTGTACTTTCGATCTGCAGGTTTGCCGCACAAGTACCCGTCGGAATGGCGAAGTGCTAGAGATAGTGGCAATAATGTAAGGCAAAAGAAGAGTGGGCTTATGGTGTCGCCCTGAAAGACACCTCTCTGAAAGGTGACCTTGTTAGTTGTTACACGATTTTTTCCAGATGAGATAGTAAATCTGGTTTTCCAAAGTGTCATCAATCTCTCTATGCACCTAACTATTTGCAGATGAACCTTTAAGATTTCCAAAAGACAGATGATAAGTCTATGGGAGGCCGAATCGAAAGTTTTCCGATAATCAATCCAGGCCATAGATAGGTCACGCTGGTAGAATGCTGCATCTTTGCAGACACATCTATCGATGAGCAGGTTCTCCCGACATCCGGCTAC
>NC_046662.1:107112609-107115497 GCF_010883055.1 Belonocnema kinseyi
TAAAATATTATATTAATATAAATAACTATTTGACTTTTTTTAAATATAAATAGTTCGACTTTCAACTAAAACAATTCGTTTTCTGCAAAACAAGAAGATTTTGAATAAAATACATAAATTTAAAAAAATTGTTGAAATTTTTTTGAACAAAATAACTGTTTAACGTTTAATGTTTAATCACAGTTAATTTTTCGACAAAAAATAATTATTTTCTTGTACTTGAAAAAAAAATTAATTTTTAAACAAAAACAAACAAAAATTGTCTACAAAATAGTTAAATTTTCAGAAAACAAATTTTTTCAACTAAATTGATACATCAAGCAAAAAAAACAACATTTTTAACAAAGCAGTTCCAATTTCAACCTGTAAAGTTGAAAATAATTAAAATTCTTTGGAATTGCTTTAAATTATTGAAATTATTTGAAAATGTTTGGAATATTTTAAAACATCCTAAAATATTTAAAATCTTTTGAAATCTCTTGAAATTTTGCAATGCTCTTGAAAATTCCTTGCAATTTTAAAAATACCGTAAAATATTTTAAATCCTTTAAAATCTCATACTAAATTATTAAAATCAATGGGAAATTCCTTGGAATCTATTTAAATATCCTAAGATATATCAAATCCATTGAAATCTCATATTAAATTACTGTAATCAATTGAGAATTCCTTGGAAACTTTTAAAATACTCTCAAGTATTTCGAAACCATCAAAATATTTTGAAACACCTTGACATCTTTTCAAGATTTATAAGGTACTTTGGAGTTTTTTTGAACAGCCCTGCTATAATCGTTCAAATTCTTTGAAATTCCTTTAAATTATAAAAATGAATTGAAAATTCATTGACATCTTTTTAAATATCTTCAATTATTTAAAATCCTTTCAAATCTTTTTAAATATCTTGAATATTCCTTGAAAATTTTTAAAAACCCTAAAATATTTCAAATCTTTTATAATCTGATACTACATTATTGAAATCAATTGAGAATTCCTTGGAATCTGCTCAAATATCCTAAGATATAATAAATCTTTCAAAATCTCATATTAAATTACTGTAATCAAATGAAAATTCCTTGGAACCTTCTAAAATACTCTCAAGTGTTTCAAACCTTCAAAATCCTTTGAAACACCTTGACACCCATTAAAGATTTCTACCATACTTTGAAATTGTTTTAAATAACTCTGATAAAATTGTTAAAAATATTTGAAACTTCTTTGAATTATGAAAATAAATTTAAAATACCTTGACCTGTTTTAAAACATCCTCAAATATTTAAAGTCCTTAAAAATATTTTGAAATCTCTTTAAATTTTTAAAAGATTTAGATTGAAATTCAGAAAAAAGAAAAATTTCAAAACGTTAAATATTATAATTTTGTAGATTACAGTTTTGAAAATGGAATCAATTCAAACTCAAAACTTTCGAAACCTTATTTTCAACTATGAAATATAAGTAATTTTCCACTTGATGGAATTCATGTCTTCAAAATTTGAATTGTAAACTTAGAATTTTATTAACAAAAAGTTATTGATCATAAATAAATCGAAAGTGTTGAAAATTTAAAAGTGTGTTTAAAAAAATATATGTATATATACGAGGTGCGTTCAAAAATTAAGGTGACTTTTCAACTTTCGCGGGCTATGTACATTCAAGTTTTTAATTTTTTGTTTTGTTGTGTTGGTACACTCGTCAGGATCGTATGTTCACAATTTTGATTATATAGCTCGTATTATTTTTCTGGCAGAGGCGTAAAAGGTTAGAAGGGTTTGGTGTGCTCGGCGATTTTCTTCTTTCGAAAAAAATGGATCAAAGAGTTTGCATTAAATTTTGTGTGAAAAATGGAACCTAGTGCTCTAAAACTCTTGCAATGTTGACAGTTGCATTCGGTGAGTCTACTCTGAGTAAGAAAAATGTGTATAAGTGGTATAAGCTGTTCCAAGAAGGCCGAGAGGATGTCGAAGACGAACCTCGCCTTGGACGTGCCAGCACGTCAACAACAGATTAAAACGTTCAAGCAGTGGAAGAAATGGTGTTGAAAAATCGCCGAATTACCATCAGAGAAGTTGATAAAGATGTTGGCATATCGGCTGGATCATGCCATGCTATCTTTTCGGACGTTCTGGGCATGAGACGTGTGTCAGCGAAATTTGTTCCAAAACTGCTTAATTTTGATCAAAAGATCCGACCAAAAACAGCACCACAGTCATGCCTCAGCCTCCATATTCGCCGAATTTGGCCCCCAGTGACTTTTTTCTTTACCCAAAACTGAAGAGACCCATGAAAGGACATCGATTTTCCACCACTGAGGACATAAAAACTGCATCGCAGAAAGAACTCAAGGCTATACCACAAAATGATTATCAGAAGTGCTTCGATGATTGGAAAAAGCATTGGAACAAGTGTATTATATTTGAGGGGGATTACTTAGAAGGGGACAACATAAATATTGTGCGGTTCAAAACAACAGAACGCGCAGGGCTCCCGACAATGGGTCGGCCAACAATGCCGACCAATCTAGAGCTAGGGGAGCCAATGAAAATGGATTCAATGCGATGGATCGGCGGGATCTCGCAACCTTTGGGTGGACTGAGCGACTGAATCACGACTTGCTAGAGTGCTACGATGCGAGTGTGGCCTCTGAACGGGGTTATATGGCACGGCTGCATGCTCTGTGGTGCGAGAAACACCCAGAGCTGTCGCACTTTTCGCAGCAACGTCTGCGAAACCATGCTGAACTACTCCGTAAAAGGGACTATGTAAGCGGAACGCCTACTCTATCACAGCTAGAACCAGTGATCCCAGATCTGAAACGAGATGCGGTCCAATTCTATGACAGGGCTATGTCCGTGTGAATATAGTAGGAGACGCTGTAAATGACTGAGTTGCGC
>NC_046662.1:107115597-107128645 GCF_010883055.1 Belonocnema kinseyi
AACGCGGGACATCAAAATCGCCAAATTCTTTAATTTCTTTCTGATGGGGAAAGAGATATAAATAGAAGACCACCGAAGTCTTTTGAAACTTTCAGATCGGCAACAAAGATATCTTTGTGGTAACCATGGACATAGGAAATACGGGACTAGGCATGCCATCCTAACTTGGCGAGCGGGGTTGAATCCACGGGAGGGGGGAGAATTCTTTGAGTGGGGAGAGCCGCCATCCTACGATGTGCCATTTGATTATACGCACGAGCATTTTTGCCGACAAACTGTGCATGAAAATATAAACATGTGGGCGCTGCCATGTTTGTCGCGGGACATCAAAAGGTGGCGGACCTCCCTCCTCATTGCATCACCCCCGCAATGGCATGCCTAGTCGCTTGTTTCCTATGTCCATGGTGGTAACTAATTGAGCAGAAACTTCATTGGTAAATCATTTCAGAAATTGCTAACTTTCGTCATTTACCGACGCGCAACTTGCGTCTTCAAAGTAATTCTTCGGTAATACGCCAAGAGGGCACAGTTATCAGCGCATGTTTTTCACATTTTCTTATTCCATTATCTCGGCTATCTCCCACATCATCTCTGGTTTATTTTACCGAGAATATGTCCGGAAGCACGGGAATATGATCACGAATTTCTTTGATGAATGTGCTCTTTAGGAATTTATGAGAATTTAAAAATATTTGTTTCGTAACTTTTGAAAAGCGAATCAAATAGTTTGTACAATTATTTTTAGTTATTCTATGCGACTGAGTTATAGCATTTGAAATGCAAAAATATTATTGAACATTTGATTCTGAGTTTTGGGAACTTTAAAGGTTTAAAAGTTTTATCATAAACATAAGAATATTTTACCTGTCAGGCCTATATTAGTATTTAGAAGTGGTATTTGAAAAGCAAAAATAGTCTTAAATATTTCATACTGAGTTGGAAAATTGTTACAGTATTAAAAATTTCATCATAAGAAAGACTCTTCTACGTATTAAGACTATATAGTTCCTATATTGAAAAGGGATTTTGTACTTTGTACAAATATATTCTAATTATTTCTTCAATGTACTTGAGTTATGAAACATAAATCGTGATAGTATTCTTAAAAATAGAAGATTAAGATTTAGAATTTTAAAGATTTCTTATAAACATAAGACTGTTCTACATGTTAAGACTACAGTTTCTATCTGTAAAAAAGAATTGTTCTTCAGACAATTAGTATACATATAAGGTAATTATTTCTTTGTATTGTCCAGTTGTAAAGCTTCAAGTTACAAAAATAACATGTTCTTAATTGTTTCGAAATCTTTAGATTAGAACATTAGACTATTTTAACTTGTTATAAAATAAACTACTTAAAAAAACAATATAACCGATAGTTGTGTCCGTTCTGATAGTATGGACCAGTTGTAAAGCTTCAAGTTAAAAAAATAACATGTTCTTAAATGTTTCGAAATCTTTAGATTAGAACATTAGACTATTTTAAGTTGTTATAAAATAAACTACTTAAAAAAAAAGCAATATAACCGATAGTAAAATTCTCTTAAATTGTCTGTAAATTCTCAAGTTGTCTTAAAATGACGGTCACAGTCATAAGAATGTGACCGGATTTTAAATGTCCGAGAAATTTAGAACTCTAGGTACACTTTTATTTCAGAGTATCAGCCCTGTGATCAGAATCAACTAAAAAAGCAATCTCGATGACACGCTTTTTGTTTGTACAGCAGCTAGTTAAAATAGAATGATATCGCAAATATTTCAAAATTTAAATTAGGACGATATTAGGATCCACAGAAAAATTTATATGTCTTATGAACGAAACAAGAAATTGTGCGCGAGTTGGGTTCTACCTGGATTTCAGACAGGTCGGATCAGACTCTAAGAAGGGTTCTATCTGGGCCTTATCCGCTTCTAGCCGGGATATAATCGGCACACAGTTTTGTATCTGGGAATATCTAGAGCCTTTATGGAGCGATTCGAAATTCTTTCGGGTCTTATCCGGTCTTAGCCGGTACCTATTCGGCATATATCTTCATATCGGGTACTATCCGGTATTTATACCGGGCGCTCGCAAATTATATCCGGATCTTATCTGATTATAGCAAGAGTATAGTTGTCATACAATTTCGTATCCGAGCCTATCCAGGGCCTGTACTGGCCGCTTCAAAAGATTTTTTTGGGTCCTGTCCGGTATAAGCCGAATTCTTTTCAGTAAAACAGCTTAAAAAAGATGATGTAATATAATGATAAATATGCCAAATAATTATCTTATATATTATCACTCCATATAATTTATTTTAAAAATGATACAATTGTACGTACCATCACTTACGAAAATAATAGCACGCTTAAACGCTTTGAGAAATCGCACTAGCTGGCGATTGGAACCCTGCCTAAGCTATCTAAAACTTAGTCTTAAACTAAATATCTACCGCACGTCGACAGAATCTCAGCCAAGCTGTTTGACTGAAAAGCCAGTGCTTGATAAGGATTATATATTTTTATGTTTTGCTTTACATATTTAATGAATATGTGGATTCAAAAAGGCCTAATTAAAATATTTAGATTCAAGGTAAGCGTCCCAGTAATCATGACCATAAGAGATTTCATTGACTTCAAATATTTAGAAAATTGTTTTGGAAGGATTATTTAAAAAATGATTGGTACCAATTGGAGCAATAAACATCCTAGAATGTCATAAAAAATGTTTATATTATATTTAATATTACTTTTTATTTATGATCAATTAAAACTCGAAAAGCACCGATGTCCCAGTTATCGTGATTTCCAAATCTACCATGTACTAGTAATCGCGAGTCGTTGTCCCAGTCTTCATTACAAAGGTTAAGTTTTCTTCAAATCAGTTTTTAGCGATTTATAGGTGTAATCCAAGTGTATTTTTGTATTTTAACTATACTTTTATCAAACGAAAGATGTATTATTAGTTTCATATTGATTGAGATCTTCTGGATGAAATACATCTGATGGACATTATAATAATTAATCATAATAAAAATTAATTTTCTTTTAAAATGTGTAGTTTTTATTTCAGCTGAAAATATTGTCGAATAAAATTAGTATTTTATTTGTGAGAAATAAAGTCGTCTGAAAAATAAATCGACAACAGAAGTTATAAATACAATGGCGAAATTTGATAAATTGCAGTGACTGAAAAAATCATGTGCATTTGAAGGTAATGTTCTGTTTACGTTGTCAAAATATTAAAACTATAAATAATTATATATCTATTACACATTTTTCTTTATGTTATGCAGCATTGAGTAATGTTAGCTATTGAAAAACTACTCAATAAAGAATAATTTCACTGAAAAATTATAATAAACTTAAAAATCACATACTCTCGGTATAGTTCGTCGGTTCTTACAGGAGCACGGAGCCCTCGTCTGGCGTAAGCCATCCCACTAGATTGGTTGGTTTAGCTGGTAGTCTGAGTGTGGATTTCGAGGGTGTCCAGCTGTCAGTGAACTAGATGGCGCCGTGCTGCTTAAACCAGTCGGCCGAAGTCTATCCTCTGGGGCAATGTCCTCAAGCAGTTCGGGGATGTTCGATTACTCTTTCTCAAGGACGAGGCCGCCAGCTTTAAGGAGTGTGATGAGTTTGTCGCTGCGGCGCCGCGTGGAATCAAGATCTTCATCGCCGCTCAGGAAGCCGTCGAGATACAGTTCCCTGTGGACGGAATCGACGCCCTTTGGCAAATTAGCGCCCGCGCCCTGGCAGAGCTGTTTCAGGGTCCGCAATGCCAAGTACGGTGCGCTGGCCACTCTATAGGTGACCGTAAGGAGGGGTAGTGAGTTGCTGGGATGTCGGGGCTTGGGCTACACAGGATCCGCTGGAGGTGGGTGTCTTTGTTTCGGACCCGGATCTGTCGGAACATCATTCTGATGTCGGCGCAGTAGGCGATTTTGCGAGTTCTTCAGCGGGTGACCAAGACAGAAAGATCGATCTGGAGCTTGGGGCCTCTGTAGATCATGTCGTTAAGTCTGTATCCGCTGGTTGATGGGCGAGAGGCATTGAACACCACACGGACTTTGTTTCCTTCGTCGGACCGTTGCCAAATCCCGTGATGGCAGATATAGCAGACTGGCTGTGGGCAGTCTTGCCGGTCTGCGAGCGTGACGGGACGCATGTGGCCTTGTTTGATATAGTCTCCCAGCTTGCGCTGGTGCATTGTCGTCAGCGCCACCTGACCGTCGGCAAGACTCTCCCCTAGACGAGAGACCCCATTCGCCTTAGGGGGAAGAGGCACGATCTGTCGTCCACTTGGGCCACGGCTATGTCCCTCTGTGAATAAGCGCTTGCACTCAGCATCTGCCGTGGACTTTCGCGAGATCCAAGGTACCTCCTTCAGTGACCAGAAGCGCAGCACGAGCTCGTCTAGTCTCTCGTGACACGGCGTCGGGGTGAATGCTGCCATGAGTGCTATTGTTGGCGCGTTCACTAGTAGAGTGCTAAAGAGTGTCCACCCGAAGACAGTACGTTGATCGATCAGCTGCCCACGGCGCAAGGCGCCAGAGAGAAGAAGCCGGCCATAGACGTTGGCACTGAGAAAGATGTCCACTCCCCCAGGAGTGTCAAACCCCGGGTCAGCCAGCCGGAGTCCTTGTGTGCAGTCACTGAGGTGTACCTATTCTCTCCTCGGAAGAGCCCGCAAGGTTCGAGAACGAAGGTAGAAGAAGAAATGTCCGAGAGGGCGTGGTAAATTCCGTAAACGCCGGTGGGCCACCTGCCAGCAGCTGAAACCGGCAGTGTCCCTTTTTGAAACCTATGTACCCTTCTAGAAACCCACGCCTTCGGATTAAAGAATGAAAGGTTGGACCGTGCTAGATCCTAATACGAGACTGAAATGAACCTAAAAACATTTATCGAGCTATGTCCCCTTTTAAAACTGTATACACCCTGATAAAAAACTGGACATTTCGATTAAAGAATCAAAAATAGGACCACGTGAGATCCATATAGGATACCGAAATGAGCTTGAAACATTTATCGATTTATGTCCGTTTTTGAAGCGGTTTCTATTTACTTTCAAGTGAAATTTCATTTTATAAGGAAAAAAGGTTTTCTGGAACAAGTTAAGAAAACACCGGTAGTCGGACAAGGTTTTTAGTAGTCAGACAGTGTTCTAATAGTCGGACAGTATTGTTATATATCACAAATTTCTATTCATAGCAAATAGGCTCAATAATATACAGTTTTTAAATACTAAATGTAAGAATGTTCCATCAAAAACGCGTTTTAAATTAGTTTATACTGATAAATAAATGTTTAAATAAATCATTGAAACAATTTATTATTGTTTTTAGCAATTTTATTTTATGATAGAGCTAGAAAGTCGCGGTTTTAAAAAAATTCCACTTTTTGTTCTATTTTCAATTTAAGGAAAGTAATAAATAGTTCAGTCGTGTTAACAAGAATTATTGTCTTAACAATTTATTATTGTTCATAATATTTTCTCAGAATAATGCTAGAAAATTGTAGTTTTTAAAGAAAAATTTCACTTTTTGTCCTCTTTTCAATTAAAATGAGATAATTAATTAATTAGAGTTATTAAAATTAATTGTTTAAATAATTGATTATTACTATAATTAATATTCCATTTGAATAGTATTGAAAGGGCGTAGGTTTTTTTTTTAATTTCTTGCGTTTTGTCCAATTTGCAATTAGAGTGTAGTAATGATTAATTCAAGTTGAAAAATTAATTATATTTAACAAAAATAATTCTTTAAACAAATTATTATTGCTTCTGACTATCTTCATCAATATCAATGCTTAATAGTTCCTGTTTTTTTGGAAATTTTCACATTTCTTCCCTTTTTCGATTAGTAAGGTAATGATTAATAAAATTAACAAAAAAGTTGCTCAAACAATTAAATATTCTTTATAAATATCTTCTCTTAGATAAGTGCTAGAAAGTTGCGGTTATTCTAAATTCTTTAACTTTACTTCGCCTCTTTAGTTATAAATAAATAATAAGTCAACCTCAACCAAAATTATTTTTTAAATAGTATTGTTGTTTTGAAATTAATTATTTTCACTATTTTCCCAAGTTCGAAAAAAAAAATTGAAACAAAAAAGTTATCTTACACAAGAGACAAAAACAAAGAAAGGAATAATTAGGATCAGGTGGAAGGACTAGGTGTTGAAATTACTTGTAAAATTTTTGTTTTGAATTACAACAATAATTTGATTGCAAAGCGTAAAAGAAAAATTTGAAATTTCAAATATTTAAAGATCAGCCTACCCCACCCTCCTGCCATGGAGACAACACGATTTGTCGATAACAATACACACACACACACACAATTACAAAGCCTTGAAACAAATAATTAATTGATCATATCATGTCCTGGGACAAGGTAGACTTACTGCAGTCAGGAAATTGCTTCCGGACTTTATTACAACTTGCAGTAAATATTGTTTTTGAATTTCGTCTCTATGTTAAGAAGAGAATTAAAGTCAGATATGAACTTCATACCTCGTTCTGCTACATGGATGACCACTTTTAATTTTCTGACTTCAGTCGCACTGTGAAAAATAGCAGGGATAAAATGCAAAAGGTGCAGAAACAAGTTTTCTGACAATTGCTCCATTTCTGATACTTCACCGAAGTTTCTCAGTGACGTATTCAAGGAAAAGTTTTATTCAATATGATCCGTGTAAAGAATTTGAAGCATATTTAAAATATCTGTTTTGTGAACTTTAATTAATTGTTACCACACTAAGTTAAAGGGAAATGGCTTAATGGTATAATAAGTGAAAAAGGACAGAAAGGTAAACATTTTCGAAAGAACCGCAACTATCAGGCATTGATGTAAATAAACATAGTTATAAATAACAATAAATTGTTTGAACAATCATTTGTGCTGAATCTAATTAATTTGTAAGTCACTCCCAATGAAAAATAGGCAACTAGTTAACGATTTCTAAACAAAAACTCAAAATTCTACCATTTAGCAAAGATAATATTATAAACGAAAATAATAATAATAAATTGTTAAATTTTTATTAATTTTGAATAATTATTACTTCACTTTTATTGAAAGTTGGAGAAAAAGCCAGAAATGTCAGATATTTAATTAATGTTCTTGATTCAAATGAGTTATTTAAATAATTTTAATTGGAAATTGGAAAAAATTAAATATGTTTTTTCATCTCGCGAAACACTTTCTTCACTTATGTAGTTTCTTTGAGACCCTATAAAACAGATCTATGGGAAATATTTTTGAAAATTGATATTTTATTTGGATTGTATCGCTAATTCTGCAGAGAATTGTTTAGTTTCAACTCGATTCCGATAATACTGAGGATTCTGAATAAAATTTACAAAAACGTCTTTTTTTTTTAAAACTACCTGTTAAACGTCATGCAAATGCCTACAACTGGCTCAGGTACAGTGAAATTCTACTTTGCTGCTAGCTTTGCGAGCCTGTCCGATATCTCATTGCCCCTGATGCCACTGTGGCCAGAGATCCAGAGCAGAGTGACTCGGTTTTCTGTCGCTAGCTTATTCAGTGCACAGTACATTTTAATATCATTAAAAAAAATGGAATTGTTTTTTTGTGGGTTTAAACAAATTTGCGGCCGGTATTCATACAAATTCGGAAAAAAAATATTTTGACCAACTTACTGAAGAAATACATCATCTGATTGGTTTTTTTTTTACATTGAAATATTCAATGTAATGCTAAACGTATTCAAAAATATCATGAAATAACGCCCGGTAACGTGCGTTACTTTGCATTACCGTTACGAGAAAATTATACCGCGTTAATGTCACCGTTACGAAAAAAAAACTTTTGTGGTAACGCGTTACTGTCAAACACTAGTTGTATTCAATATGATTCGTGGAGAAAATTTAAAGCATATTTCATATATCTGTTTTAATTTAAAAAAATACATTTGGAAAAAAGTAATTATTTCAAATACAGTTTTCTCTAATGTTTATTAATTATTTTTAATAACTAAGAATGCGAAGTTGAGTTAAAGATTTTAGAAAAAATCACAAATTACTAGCACCTATCTAAGAGAAGATAGGTATAAACAATATTAAATTGTTTTAGCAACTCTTTTGTTAATTTTCATTAACTATTACCTCAGTAAGTGAAAAAAGGACAGAGAAGTGAAAATTTGAGAAAAAATAGCAAAATTCTACCATTAAGCAAAGAGAATATTATTAACAATACTAATAAATACTTGAAACCATTATTTTCGTTAATCTTAATTAATGATTACTTTAATCTAATTGAAAGTTAAACAAAAAGCTACAAATTTCATTAATTTCCTTTACTCTGATTAATTATTTAACTAATTTTAATTGAAAATTAGATTGAAAGTGGATTTAAAAAAAACTGTGACTTTCTAACTCCATTCTATGAGAAAATTGATAAAAACAATAACAAATTCTTTACACAAGTTATTTAAAAATCTAGTTATCAGTTTCAAGTGGTATTTTATGCACAAGAAACAATTTACATTAAAAAACTCGTAAAACATTATAATTAGCGCCAAAATATGAAATTTGAAAAATGATATTTTATTCGTATTGTATGGCTAATTGTGAAGAGAAATGTTGAGTTTCAACTCGATTTAGATAATATTGAGGATTCTGAATAAAATTGAAAAAAAATGTGAAAAAATATGGATGCATTTTTCTATCGCTGCGAACAGATTTCCGACCGGTGTTGAGAAAAATTTGAAAAAATAATGTTTGGACCACCCTACTGAACAGTCGCTCAACAGATGCACTGCTTGGTAATCCTGTATCGTACCGGATAAATAATTTCTTTAGATAAGGAAATGCATGCAAGAAAGTAAGAATAAAAACATAATTTCATTGGTTTTCTTGATAATGAAACATTTAATGTAATGCTAAACTTATTCCAAAATTTAATGAAGTAGCGATCGGTAGTGTGCGTTAGTTTTCAGTACCGTTACCAGAAAATTGCAACGCGTTACCGTTACCGTTACTAAAAAAGTAACTTTTCTGGTAACGCGTTGTCTGGACTGGTCTTTCCGAACTATATCTGGCTATTTACTCTCTTTTAATATTTTCGTTAATTGAAATATTTCCCGATATGTTTGTCATTTGAAACTTTGAATTTTAATATTTGGAGTGAAAATTGGAAAACAAAAATATTTTTTGGAATGAAACCTTTAGAAATTTGTTGATTCGTCCAGATTTAAGAATTGCAAGCTCGTAAGCTTATTGATATATACACAAATAGAAATTTACAAATCATGTTGTTTACATACAATTTACGAAGAATTCTCACTATGAGTAATAATTATTATTTTCTCAAATTATAATACAGTGTGTGATCATTTTTTACATTATTTGCCTTTATACTTATAAATTTTTTACTGAAATACTTATCTTTCTGCACTGGTGAAAGGAATCTAAATAATAAATAATAAAGACAATTTCCATTTTTGTTATGAATAATTTTCATTCTAGTCACGAAGTTATCCTAGTCACGAAGCTGATACCGAGTATATACGTCGGTACCAATTCTAGCAGGACGACCAACCTGAAACGAATTAATTTATTAGCTACAACAATGTAAAAAGAAACTTTATCAATACTCTGAGGTTCCCAATGTTTATTGAATTGAATTTAACTTTTTTCTAATCTTTCACCCTAAATATTGAAAAAGTTATTTATAAGAGATTTCTTAGATATACAGGGTTGGCCATATTCGACGAAATATATATATATATATATATATATATATATTTTAATCACAGGGAAAAAAACACATTTTTTACTGTTCATTTCAAAAATCGTCTATTTGGTTTCAAGGAGATTTGTGAACATCATTTTTTGAAAACGATATCTCTCAAATGACCGCCACGAGCCTGTACAGCAAAAAGTGCCCGTGATGCAGCATTTTCCATCGTTTTGGCCAATGTTCCGTTTGATAGACTAATGCTTCAAACGCGGTACGTCATCACTCGATCTGTCATCTCTGTCAAAAGTTACAGTGTTGCCAAATATTTTCGTTGAAAATGGGCAACCCTCTATAAATATCCCTACACCCAGTGTGCACTATTGCACTAATTTTATAGGCATTCATTTTCATTTTTAGTAACAATTAGATTCCAATTCTTTTAACGAAAAGTGGAAAAACAGAAGCGATGATTCAATTGCTTGGAATTTTCGTTAGGATGGAATTTTAACTTTACGTAATCGAAATTCCATATAATCTTTGAAGTATGAGCAGATCTGCTCTAATTAATAAATTATGAAATCGAACTATCACTCGTTTGGGCCGATTTGCATTTTGTGGATTATTTTGCGCAATTCTGGAGCTAATTATTTTATTATTTTTGTCTCCCTATAGGAAAGACTGTAACGTGAATTATGCGCGTGGAAGAATATACGTGGAAACGTGATCTCCTTTTGGTTACCGATTGGCCTCAAGAGGGCTGTGTATATGGGCTTTTGGAGACATGTCGTCTAGGTGTAATTTCTCTTAAAGTAATGTGAAAAATATGACTTATGTGGTATATCTGGGTTAGAAAAATAACGAGCTATGGATATGTGTAATCAAAAGTGAAATAATGTTTATTATATTAAAAATATGATTGGTCAAAGTTACATTACTTTTGAAGGCCAATTTCTCGGCTTGTAATGATTATGTCGAAAATTGTATGTCGCATAAACGTAGATAAAGTCTTTCTGGAAAGATTAACATTTATGAATGAATTATTGCTTTGAAATAAATACTAAAAAAACTTGTATAAACGAAAAGCATTTTTGATTTAAGTTTAAGGCAAGTAACTACCGATCCTAGCGGTCAAATGCTAGAGAGAGCGTTAGGCACGCCCACGCTGTTGTACTCAATTCAATGCATACCCTTTAAACTCACCCTGGAAAGTTGCAGAACCCGTAAGGTCACTATTAGCTACGCAAACTGGAATTCACATTTGGCATCATTCTCCAGAAAACCTTCTTGGATTCATTTCTGAATTTTCTCTTTGGCACCAATGAAATGAACGAAATTTGAAAGTTCCAAAAAAGTATGCTAAAAATACTACTCTGATGCTTAACGGATTTGGGCGCTTCTTCAAATTCTGATTCGATTGATATATACTTTTAAGAGTTACTTTTCATATGAAAAACTCAATTTAATAATTCTTCCAAATTAGGGTAACTTTGACCAAGCCTATTTTTGATATAATAAACATTATTTCACTTTTGATAACACATTCACATAGGTCGTTATTCTGCTAATCCAGACATACCACATAAGTCATATTTTTCACAATACTTTCGGAGAAATTACGCCTAAACGACATGTCACGAAAAACATAACAATCCAATCCAAGTATAACACATCATTTATAATTGTGAACAATGCTTTCATATAAAAAGTCGTAAGAAGTGGAAATAAAGTTTGGAATTTTGAAAATGCTCTATATGAATTATCGTCTAATCGAAGCATATCATGGAGATAGATTCGAAATATACTGAAATATTGCTTTAGAAATTTTAACACTTTCAAAAAATAATATTTGACAAATTTCTTTTTGTTGTGTTCCTCGCTTTCGCAAGCTTAAATTCTCACAACCCGTACTTCCCCATTTTTCCTTATTTGTAATTGAGTGCCGATGGGGTCCCTATCATAATATCTACATTGTTAGAAAAAATTTGTACAACGTCACACCGAAGTTCGAAGTTGTAATGATACAGTGCGTTATTTTGGTGCGAAAAAGCATTTCTTGTACTAAAATACACTTCTCCGGTGTAAAGTTGGTAAATTTACGAACTCTCAACTTTCCAGTGTTGAAAATACTAACGAATCACACGGAGGAGATTTGAAAGTCTTAATCTAAACTTAAAGTTTCACTGGAAAGTGTGAAATCAAACACTAAGACGGAGCGAGAATAGTACCTTTCGATACGGGTGTGAGTGGTGATTATTTAGCGAATGAGACGTTTTCCACAATAGCGAAGCGAGTGAGAAAAGTCTCATTCGCTAAAAATCACCTCTCACACAAATACCGAACAGTATTTAATACCACGAAAGGAGAAAAAATCTTGAAAGTTAAGATTTTGAAGTTAGAGTGGTATAAACATACAATCGACACTATACGGTGCGAAAACTAACACCCATCAGTTGCTTTGCGCGCACGCGCAGTTAACTTGTGTAGGCTTGTGCGAGCTAAAGAAGTTAGAAGATAAATTTATAATTAAAAAGATTATTTTTCAAGAAAAAAAATGTCAACAAAATTGTTCAATTTTCATCTTTAGAAACGAATTTTAAACTGCCACAATAAACATGAAACCAAAAAGATACTAGTTAAATTTTCAGATAAAAAATGGGATTTTCAACAAAAAAATTAATTTTCAATAAAAAAGATTTAATTTTAATAAAAATGAAACAATTAAATTTGCATTAAAAAAATTAATTTTGAATAAAAAAAAACAATTAAATCTACAACAAAATAGTCCAATTTTCAACCAAAAAAATGAATTTACGTACAAAAAGACTTCTTCCAAAAAATACGAAATTGCAATAAAATACATGAATTTTCAACCGTATAGTGGAATTTCAATTGAAAAATAATGTTTCAAGGAAAAACTGAATAGTTACATTTTCAGTTAAAAAAATTATCAAACCCACAAAAATCAAAGTTTCAACAAAATATTTAAATTTTTAAGCAGAAAATCGAATTTGCAAACAAATAATTTAATATTCAAACCAATAATTTCATACAGAAGACACAAATTTTTAATTTTATAAATCAATTTATTCATTTATTTATTTACACTTGTCTATAGACTATTCGGTACATACAAGGATAGTTTCGTAGGGATATCTAAAAACATAAATCTCGTATAGCCAGACGCATACACATACATAAATACTACGTTAAAACTATTATAAGCTATCTAATGATCTCCAACTCTCGCTGATAATCTTTTGTCGAAATTTTAATTAACCAAGATAAAATATTTTTTAAGACCGTGTGAGATAAATGCAAAGAACCAGTTTCTAATCTCACCGCGTAGTTAGGTGTATTGT
>NC_046662.1:107128745-107129807 GCF_010883055.1 Belonocnema kinseyi
AGACGTACTGTCTACCACAGAGGAAGAGAGATGGGAGAAATTAATGTCCTCAATAAACACATTGACACTTTCTCATAACGAGCTGCGTGCTGAGGTTCACGGTTCAACACAAATGCTCGAAGCAATAAATACCAAGACCTGTGAATTTCATAATAGGATGAAGGAAGCAGAAAGAAAGCTATCTTATCTGAGCAATCAATCACGATCCAAAAATATTATACTCTTCAAACTTGATGATATCGACAAGATAAATAAAGACCTGTTAAGTAACATCCAAAAAATCTTCACTGAAGTGGGCTTACAGATTCCAGAGGTCGCAATTGATGAGGCTTTCAGACTCGGCAAAATCAAGGGCAACCGCTCCATCATTATTAAATTTATCGCTTCCAGATGGGTCAAACTTGTCTTCAGTAAAGTGATTGAATTAAAAAAATACAATCTTACAATCGCCAATGATCGATCGAAGGAGGAAAGAGAAGAAAGAAGATCCTTAAATGATAAGGTCCACAAGCTCCGCGATGCCGGCTTCCAAGTCACCTTTAAAGGGAAAAATTCTCGTTGAAGGCAATCCCATACAAATCGAGGAGGTGGGTCAGCTGGTATGCGAGCATCAAGGACAGTAGGTGGCGGAGACAAACAACGGAAGCGAGAAATCCTCGAATACGTGCGAGCCAAATCTAACCAAGAAAATAATACTCCCGAAGACGCCCTCTCAAAGGATAACCAGAAATAGAGGTCGACCTCCAAAACTAGACCCTAAACAACCACATAATAATAGACAGCTAGACAACTTCTTGAGTCACGGTACACCAAAGAACACCACAAATGCAGTCACGCCGAGACTCAATCTACTCTCCAGGAACCTAGACAGTGAGACAGAATAGCAGCTAGACCGCAGGGATTTTACAGGATCAGCACCTGATGCTGCACTAAGCAACTACTCCGGTAACTCTGTAATCCCTAAAATAATTTTTTGGAACCTTCACGGTTTTAACAATTTGACTGATATCTGTGACCTTTTAGGGGACCTTGATATCCTTTGTGTGTGCGAGACTTGGCTGG
>NC_046662.1:107129907-107154028 GCF_010883055.1 Belonocnema kinseyi
CTTCTGCAAGGGTCTGCGTGCACTTTTTCCTTTACCTTTCCATATGCACATGGAAAACACAATAAATACACGGGAAACACTTTCACTCAGGCGATATTTGGGCTTAGCAACACCGAGAAAATAGCATCCAAATTTGCGACTTCACACCAACAAAAAGATTCTAAACGGGTAAAACATCATAAAGAAAGTACCAAAGTTCACGTGATAAAATAAATTCACAGAGCAAAACTCTATTATTACAAGGAAAAAAGGCTAAAGCCCCCACCGAATTTAGACAATTTGAGGAGCGTCCGCTAAACACGACCGCACGCGCCGACAGCTCAAGCGAAACCCCTTTATAAATCAATTTTAAAACAACAAAAAAAAAGAATTTTTAACAAAATAGATCAATTTTCAATGAAAAACGGTTACATTTTCAGTTTAAAAAATAAATTTACAACCAAAAAAATTATCATCAAATTAGTCTAATTTTCAAAAAACTGCATGAACTTTCTTTCCGAAGATATAAAGTTTGATCAAAACATGCATTTTCAACCAAAGAAATGAATTTTTAATTAAAGCATATGAATTTTTAAACAGAAGAATACATTTCTACCAAAAAAGATTAATGTTTAACTGAGAATGGTCAATTTTCAGTATAAGAAAATATTTGTTCAACTAAAAAAAAAACGAATTATCAACCGAAAATACGTATTTAATATGTAAAAAATAAGTATTTAACCAAAAATAGAATAGTTACATTTTCAAATAAAATATTTAATTTTCTGCAAAATAGTTTAATTTTCGATGTAAGAAATGAATTTTCGACTGAAAAATATTTTGAATAAAGAAAATCGAGTTCACAACAGATTAGTTAAAATTTTAAACATATAGTTGGATTTTCAGTTGAAAAAGATACATTTTTACCAAAAATGGAATGAAATGAATTCTGAAAGAAAATTGAAAAATGGACACAATATTTTTATATGATTTTGTAAAAATTTTAAAAGGGGTGTAAAAGAGCGTGTAGAAAATTTTGTAGTTTTGACATATTATATATAATTTTAGAAAAAATAAAAAACTTAATTCTTATCTAGCCTTCTCGTGCATTTTTGCTGCCAAATTTTCTCAAAAGTTTATGTTGGATTAAAAAATGTGCTTTCCAATTTGAGTAAGTTTAGGAGATGGTCAGAATTTTGGAAACGATTGAAAAATAACCAAAACTTGTAACAGTTTGTTTAAAATTTTTTGTCGTTTCACTTTAAACCATTTTATACCAAAGGAAAAGAAGTTTTTATCAAAAAATGCATTTTCAAACAAAGAAATTAATTTTTAATGAAAATAGATGAATTTCTAACAAGAAGAATAATTTTCCTCCAAAAAAGATTAATTTTTAACTGAGATAGGTCAATTTTCAAGCGAAAATAAATCAACACATTTTCAACAAAATTGTTAAATTTTCAAATTAAAAAATTTCGAACTAAAAATGATACAGTTAAATTTTCAGTAAGAGATAATTATTTTTTAACTAAAAAAAAGCGAATTTTCAACAAAAATTTTTAATTATAAACCAAAAAATCAATTCTCAAACAAGAAGAATCATTTTCTATTAGAAAAGGATACATTTTTAACTGCAAAAATAATTTAAAAAAAAAGTTTAACAAAATCGATAAATTTTCAACTTTAAAAATTCTTAATATATGAAAACTTTACGAAACATTAAGTGTCTTAAGATACTTATCTCAATATTAGAAAATTTAGCGTTTACAATTAGATTTCCATTGTAAAATAATTGTAATTCTGAATGATTGTAAAATGAATTTAACAAATTTTATTTTATGAAATGATTTTGGTTTAATATGTTGTTTAATATGTTGCTTAACCTTCAATGAAAAAATCTTCTTTTTGAATTTTTCAAAATTCATTTCATTACTTATTTTTATTGAAAATAATTGGATCGTTCTGAAACTTTTCTGAAGTTTAAATTATTTTTGAATTTCATTAATTCTACTAAATATTTCTTGAATTTATTCAATTATTTACGTTTTTTAAACTTTTTAATCATAGTGAATTGAAACATTTTGCTTTTAAAACCTTCAGCACTCTTTTTCGAAATTTTAGGAAATCGTTTAATGTGTTTAAAAGTCTTCTTTAATTTTCTTTTAAAGTACATTTTTTAAAATAAAAAATCATTCAAACTTTTCACATAAATATTATGAAAATAATTATTTTTTTTTTGTAAACTGGCCAGACCTTCTAATCTTCTTATCTTCAAAAATTATTCAAATTTGTACTTATTTTTCAAAATTCTGTAAAATAAGAAAAAATTACCTTTAAACTTTTTTAGATACTTTGATAATTTTTAAAATCTTTTTACATGTTATGAGATGTTTTAAAATAATCTCCTGAAATTAATTTTTGACAATCAAAAATTTACTTTAATTATTGCTAGGAACCTGTAATAATTTTTTTCATTTCCGTGAAACCCTACAAAATTAAACAAAAAAATCTTCACAAGTTTTATTTATTTTCAAATTGTTTCAAAATTCCTCAATATCTTTTAAACTCACGCAAATTTGAAAGCACCTTTTGCAAACCAACATAAACTTTTTAAAAAATGTGCAACAAAATTGGACAAGAAGGTTTAATAAGAATTAAGTTCCTTATATTTTTCTATAATGATATAACATAGAAAAATTGTATGAACTTTCATTCTCTTGACGCCCTGCAAAATTCAGTTTCCTTAAAAATTCCTCCTAATAGCCACTTAGCCACCGAAAATTAATCGTGAAGTCGAGGGGCTCGGGTTCTTGCTCGTGCATTTTCGGCTCTACACGAGGCTGGCGTACGCAATATGTAACACCAGAACGATGCAAGAACTGTCCAATGGGCGCACTGGCTCAGATGAAAAAGGTACGCTCTCACGTTCGACACCGAACTTTGCACTTATAGAGATATGGGATAACACGCTTCAGTTGCAGAGCGAAAAACATTCACTTATCGGTGTGATTCAGCGACTTTTTTCTAACAGTGTAGTCTAGAAAAAAATGTTTGAGGCCCCTGTCGAAATATTTGGTACAGAAAAAACTGGTTAGGGCCTCTATCAGAATATCTAGTCTAGAAAAAACTGATGGGTGCCCTATCAGGTTCTAGTGAAGAATTTCGTACCTCGTATATAAGTATGGCAAATCTATCTTATCCTGTTTTTTTAAAGGAAAAAGTTCCACCCCTACGAAAAACTGCAAATGTTCCGAAAAAATTACATTTGCTGTCATTTTAAAAAGTTTTAATGTAGTCTACAACAGGAAAAAACGAAGTATTACAGGAAGAAAAATTTCATTTGATTGAAATTATTTATTTAAAACTTATTTTATTGATATTCCTGTTTAAAATTCATATATTTTACATCTACATAACGTCTTATAATAATAAATATTTAATTAGAAAAAGAGAGTTCAAAATTTGTTAATCTGGAGCTTATGAGTATGGCTTTTTCACCGACTATCAACTCGAAGGTTTAGCGTAATGGTTAAGACTCCCGACTATCAGACAATAGATTTAAGTATAGATGTAGGTGTTCGATACTTCATAGCGTTAGAAATTTTGTTCGTGATATAATGTTTAAAAATGAAATATATGTATTGACTCTAAATAGGGCTATTAATATTTAAAGTGAAATACTCTCAATCAATTAATCTGTATTTTTTAAATACCTTTTTTTGTCATATCAATTAAATATTCAACTCAATGAAATATTTATAAAGTAAGAGAAAGATCTAGACAGTGCCTTACTAATCATCGGGCCATAAAAGGGCCCTCTCCTTAGGGTCTTCTCAGAAGTTCTAGCTAGAACCTGGCTAAAACAACGTTACAGAACTAGTCAGACCCTCTCCAGTTTTCCCGACGAACGCCCGATTAGAAATAGGGGAATCTATCCAGGGCCCTACTAAAGCCCGATCGGAATTTCTACATGGGAACTTTCTAATTTACAAATATGGAAAAAGCAATTCAATTGGGTAGAATCAAGTGAATTTAGAGGAACGCTAAAGAAATTAAAGAACTGAATTGGATTTACGATAAATTAATCAGATTTCAGGGCGAATTCCGAATGAATTATACAAAATATTTGAAAATCTCTTCAGATCGTCACAAACAACTCTGTGAGATCCATTAAAATTTTAAAATTTTATAAAATTATTCAAACCCTTGGAAATCCCTTCACATTGTTTACATATCTTGAAAATTAAATGGAATATTTAAAAAATAATAAAATATTGAAATTATATTTGACGACTGCATGGAAAATATATTAAAGTTCATTGATATTTGTTATATCCCTCAAAATCATAGACAGCCTTTAAAAATCTTATTAGATAATGTTACATATTTTGAAATATTTTAAAACCTCGTACTTCGCGTAAAATCGCTTTATATCCTCAGAAATTCTAGAACATTGTTTACCCTACAGTAACACAAAAGCTTTTAAATTACATAAAAGTAATGAAATTAATTTAAAAAATGCCTTTGAACGTTTTCAAGTCACGTAAACTACTTTTAAATAAAAAGCTGGTGAAAATGTCTTTGAAGTTTATAAGATACCCGAAAATCTTGAAAATTCATTCAAATTATTGTAATCTCTTTCCAAGTTCTTAGAGTCTTCATCAATTTATAAATTGTAAACAAATCTTTAAAAATATTTGTAAGACTTTAAAATAATTCAAAAATGGGTATAGACGTGAAATGGATTGTGATTAATCCACGAATTAATGTATTGAATAAAAAGTATAAAGAAATTAGATAAATTTTTAACAATTCGCCAGCCTAACGCAGCAATGTTTCACAAATAAAATGTTAATTACAACAAATTACGCGTTGTGATGATTATTCCTAAAATTAAAAAATTAATAGGCTAGATCCTTTATGAAAAACGTACGGAAACGTCCACCGGCGGTTTGCCAGTACAGAACCAGTACAAGGCAGCATTGTAAAGCGTTACCAGCCAGTACTGGCCGCGTATAGATGTCCAGTACTTCGCCTTCAGCAATCTGTACTAGGCTCGTAGTGCTACGAGGGGCTATTCACTCTGAAGTCGAACGTTTCGAACATAAGAATTTTGCGTGAAGTCTTAACGAAATCAGGTAATGCTATGCAAATAATGAAATCGTAACGTTGAAGTCATTGTAGATATGACTAAGTCAGTAAAATTATGTTAGAAATCGCGAAGATAAGATAAGAGTCGTCATACAATGTATTGAGTCAGCAAATACGAACGTAGCGTCGTGCGAAATCAGTAACGAGTCAGTACGAAGTCATAGTGAAGTCAGACGAAGTCAGACGAAATCGACACTTCCGCGTGCCGTAATTCCAAACGGTATGGCGAAGTTGTGCCCTTGCATCGATTCTCCAAAGCATATTTTGTCCCAGGCTCGGTTATCTTCAGACTATAATTATCAGGCGCGTATTATGATATAAGAGAAAAGCATGCGTTATGACAAAAATCATGAAAGTCTATAAGAAGAGCTAGTTCTAATGGCTTGGATCAACAGATGGAGTAGCAGGGAAACTAAATGCAGTAAATACACAGATAACACAATTCTGTACAAACTAAAAAATTATTAAGAATTAAAATAGACAATATTGATATTTGTTCTTGAAACAATTTTATGTTAGACCCCCCTTTTGTGGGCTTTCTATCATCAGTATTTTTTGCAAGAAAAAACCAAGTGTCAAGAAAATATGGAATTTTACAATATAAACAATATTTAATTACTTTTTATTGATGCTTATTAATGATTATTTTTTAATAAAGAAATTATTAAATAGCTCATGAATTTCACTAATAATGTATTTGTTGGTTACGTCGCTTATTTTCGCTGGGAAATGAATATTTTATTGTGGGAAAAGGCAATGTTAAAAATACTATTTAAAAATAATGCATCTTTAGATTATGTATTGTAGGTCTTCCGTTTTTTCTCGTCTAAACGGTACTTTTTTGTTAGAAAAAGATTGAATGGGCAAGATAATTTACAATTTAGGCAATTGTAGGTTATTTCTTTCTTTGTCGGTTTAAATAAATATTTTTTGGCCATGGAAAGGCTAAATTAGAAAATACAGTTCGAAAATGTATTTTAAGGTTATCTCTTACTTTTTTGGTGGGAAGGAAACCAATATCTTATAATGAAAGTGGGGTAAGTTGGTAATAAAATTGACAAATAATGCAGTTTTAGGTAATATCTTCTAGATTGTCCGTTTCCTCTCAATCAAATAGTTGTTTTTTCATGGAAAAAATTAAATAGCCAAAAATATTCACTATTATTATTTTGTTATTTCGTTTATTTTTGTGTGGAAATGGATATTTTATAATTCAAAAAGTATACGCTAGAAACAAAATTCAACAGTAATTCATTTTCTGGTTATGTTTTAGACGTCTTCCGTTTTCTCTCGACTAAATAGAAGCACATAGTACTTTTTATTGAAAAAGCCTTGATAGCCAATAACCTTACTAATAATACCTTTTTCGTTTATGTATAACTCATTTTCGATGGGAAATAAATATTTTATGTTTTTGTGACCCTGTGTGTGCTGAAACGTAAAGATCCGTTCAAAATCAGACATAAAAAATGTGGACGTTTATATTGCACTGTTATAAATGAGAATCTAAAAATTACAGTTTTAATGCTGCACATTACTTCCTAGATATATGAATATATGTACAACAAGACTGTTGTATTGAATTATTATAGTTCTATATAAATTTATTTCAAAATCGTACTCAGTGGGTACGAAATAGCCGAAAATTCACAAATTTTCATTTCTCACTGTGAATAGCGATAAAATTTAACCTGCTGATTTTTAACGCTGCTTATTCTTTTTCTATTATTATTATCATTATTATTATAAAAAGGGAGGAATGGCAGGAAGGGGTTAGAGCATTTTTAGATTGATCTAGAATTATTGTGTTATTCATTTAAGTAACACATTCGTTTTGCAACACTGCTCTGACCCAGTTTGCTGATTAATATCTATAGCAATCACCCGAAGTAAAGAGCCTGACAAAGTCTACGTTTGAAATTCCCCCCTTCGGTGCGTTAGTATCCAAGGTTTTTTTCAGGCGTCATTCACTAAAAATGGATTCTAAAAAATGTGTTAAACGAGAGCTTTATATAAAATTTTCCTTTTTCTTCGCTTGACTATATCAAGAAAATTACAAATTGAGTAAAAATATCAAAAAAATCCATTAAATATTATTTCTTAAACTAAAAGTCAGAAAAATTTCAAAACTATAAGTTTCAATGATCTAAATTTCTTTTTGTATATCAAAATTGTTTCAAACAAGACTATTTCATCATATTGTCATAATTCTTTAGTTAAGTGTCAAAGAATTACCTAATTCGTACAAAATGTTAAAAAAATTCATGAAATTCTATTTCATTCACCAAAAGGCATGAAAATTTAGACCGTTAAGTTTCGAGAATGTACAATTTTTTTTGCATATTTGAATACGTGTTGAGCACGAGTCTTTCACTTCTTAATCATGGTTTTAAAGTTTGAAAAAAAATTAATGACATTTTATTCAATGTACCTGAAGCTGGCGAAATAAATTTTAAAAAACACAAAGTTATTCTATCAGAAATTTGACATTTTTTTGTCTCCTATATTTTTTTTAACATTTCTGTACTTTTTAAATTAATTAATATAATATGTTTCGCTAATTTTACATCAAGATGATAAGACATCGATATAAAGAAACCTCAAAATATTTTATGAAAGAAATGCGGCAAATTTTGTGTTTAACTCATTGTCAGCTTTAAAGCAGCCATTGCTCAACCATTTATATCTTTGATATCGTTACCATTGACATTATTGCGTTGCCAATTTGATTTCAAGTTATCGAGACATTTAATTCTTAATAAAAAAAAGAATGAAAAAATTATTTTTTAGACAAATAATTAGTAGCAAAATACAAATAGGATATTGTTGCTATTATCTAAAGTTATTGTGCTAACTCGATAGACATCGGGATTGAGTGGCATACACATAATCGAAAGGGGCGTCACGACGCTACAGTGCACAGTACGCACCGAGTCAAACCGAGTCATTAAGTTAGGCCGAATTCAGCACGAAGTCGACAGGCATCTTTTGAATTTATCGAAGTCAGCAACTAATGAATTCAAAAACTAGAGTCAAACGAAGTCACGATAGTACGCTTGAAGTCGCATGTCATTGCTGAAATAACGTTACGCTGACTTCAACGGACTTCGAAGGGAATAGCCCCTCGCACTGCTAGCACAAATTTTAATAATTGATATTAATATTAAAAACATACTTGGTTAAAGTTACCCTACTTTTGAAGAATAATTTCACGGTTTGTAACGATTATTTAACCATAAAAAAATAAGATTCTTATATTAAAAATGACTTTCTAGTAGAATGAGAAATTGTAATACAAATTTGTGTTTGATATCAAGTATATTATTATTATTATTACTTGTGCGATATGCTTGGATTCCTAAAAGAGTCAGGAACTATAAATTCTCCAACGGGAACAGAAAAAGTGAAAATCCTATTCCTCTCAATCGATTTAGTGAAATTTAACGAAATCATTTATTTATCCTATGTTTTATTATTAAATTTTTCTATAACTTATAAATTCGAAAAATATTCAAATTTATATTTATTTAAATTTTAATAATTGATTTGAACGTCTTAAAAATGCATAAAAGAAATCTGTTTAAATGTGTGAATTAAAATAATTTTAACTCTAGAGAGGCGGACTTGAATTGATTAAATTAAATTTTCAAATCTTGTATCCCACATGAAGGAATTAAGACAATTTATTACACATATTTTGTGAACTTATTAGATGGAATTAAATAATCTCGAAATATGAACACTTTTGGCGAATAGAAGGCACCTCTGTGAGTTTATCTGTCGTTACAATTACAAGAAAGAAAACACGTTCCCTTTTGGAGAATAGGAACCTATGTGGCTGAGATTGAAAATATTGACCGATTTTTATCAACCTTTTTTCGATTTACACAGAATAATATAACGATGCTAATACATTATATTAAAATTGTATTAATTAATATTGTATAAAATTCGAATTTTTCTCCGCTGTGTCTAATTTCAAACAATGGGAAGGTCTCGCCAGGCCAAAAACCGTCCGTTCGACAAACTACCACTCGCCGTAAGGGTAGCGGTTTCCAGGCAATGCCTGACGCAAGGTAACGGTTCCCTGATGATGACTTTCTCCCAGGCAATTTTTTTCAAACTTTTTTTCACTATGTACCCTTTTTTCTGAAAATATTCCAACTATGATTGGCTGTCAACATTTTTTTTTGTCACTAACAAGCTCCACCCTTTTGGGCGTGCTTATCATATTTCTGTCTCTGTCGCACACTCAACTTAGAGTTCCCACGCTAGTACACAGCCCTCTTATTTTTCAATTGGATATTTCTGAAAGAAAAAATAATTTTCAACTTTTTTATTATTGTTTTGGAGGCATTCGCCGAGTATACTTTCCATGTGTACCTCCTTTGAAAATATTTTAATTAGCAATGTGCCGTTGAAAGTTTGATTTTGAAACCTTCACTTTGACAGTTTCCATATACAAAATTTACGATCCATGAAATTTAAACGAACCTTATAGAAATTTCACTTCCAGAGTTAAGTTGGCAGCTTTGAGTATATTTTTAGGGCTAGGGTTTAAAGATGATTATTTTCATTTAAATGTGTTGGTTAAATCCGACTTTGAATTTTTTTTTTGTAGGTACGGGACTGACTCAATTTATATTTTTTTTCCGAAGGATTTGCGAACGAAAGAAAGAAAACTTGTCGAATATCCGGGGTTTTGTGAGATCCTTGGATCAATGAAATGTTAAAAAATCAAAAACTTTTTTGAGGAAATGATTATTTTAACGACAAATATGAATTTTGCGAAAGATAGAAGTTAGCGGGTAGCAGACGATAGCATTTGAACGCTTAGAATCGTTCGCAAGTTTATTTTTTTATTCACAATTCTGACATAATAGCAGATTTCTCGAGATATACCAGGTTTTCAAAGGGCCACGTCTTGATGATGGTGACCTTAAATTTTGTGAAATACGATGCGAAATGGGGAAAAATGCAGACAAAATTGACATGCCCTGTGTGTGTGTGTTTTGTAACTGCATTTGTAATCAACCACCAGGCTAGTTGTCAACTTCACGCCATACCCCTATACCGTGCAAATGAACAAATACGTATCTGCACATACGTAACCTATCATTATTTTTGAATCATTTTTAGCGATTTCTAGCGGAGAAAAAAAGAAACTTTGAACTTCGATAAAGTCGAGATCACGTCACTAAGTTTGTTTCAAGTTCGTTTCAAGTTTGTCCAAAATTTGTGTCAGTGCTCAATATACGCCAATCAAAAAATCTGAAATGCATCAAACTAAAAATTATCTGCAAAGTACTAGAAAATGAATGGTAATATCCTATTTTATCAATTTATAAACACACTTTCTTGGAACTCATAAACAAATTGATGTATAGAAACCCTTTTTAGTGTTTTTTATTCAATCTGTCAAATTTTAAACACGATATCTCAATCCGTGTGGACACAGTGAGCACAAAAAAAATAAAAATAATTTTGCATATTTACTTTCTATCGGATAATTTTTTTTTCAAAATTATTACTCAAACTAAATATACAAACGCAATTTATTGTCTCATTTCCTTGATTCGAAACTTTTAGAGCGATATATTATTTCCTTTGTGAGATGATAAACACCAAAAAAAAATGTTCATATTCGGGGACTGGTTTGGTCACGTGGTCACCTAATTGTCCTAATTGTTCAGTTACTTATATAATTATATACGTGAATAACTATATTGATATATTACATATTTAAGTGAAAAAATCTACTTAAGACAATTTAAACTAATTCCAGCTTAGAAGAATTTACAACAGAATCTTCCTTGTTATTATACAGAAGGATCTATTTAAAAAATTTATTTTAGGAATTTGAAATTTCCTATTTCTTGAGATTTTATTTTATTGAAATACTTAAAAAAATTCAAGTTGCGATGCTAACGCAACATTTAAAAATATTAAAAGTATAACAGTAACAAAATACGATAATATTAATGAACGAACCTGCACATAGAAAGAAGAATATTCTTTAAGAATAAGGATTCTTGCAATTCATTCATTGGTAATGTTGGGAATAAAAGTCGGCAGAGTCTTCCATTTGGGCGTATCGAAAAAAAGTTGTTTGTGCGAAGTTCTAATGGCAACGAGAACTTTCCTTTGGGAGTCAAAACCACTCCCCTAAAGTTACATAAAAAATCCTTCTGCCTCCGTATCGTAGATATAGTTTAAAATCTCAAAAAGCGAAGCATTCCTTCAAATTTGAACAGCAAAAAATTCTTTTTTGAGAATTAAATGATCAATGAAAATATTCCAAAGTAAGCCATATCTTACCTTCATAGCGAGTATTCCATTATAATATTTTTCACCCTCTTTAATTGATTATAAAGTCTCAAAAAATCGAAAAAAGTCGACTTTTTCGCTATTTTTTAGAGTCATGGTAAATTTCTCGACTATTTGACCATTTCATGTGCGATATACATTAATGGAAATATATTTGCAATGTGTTGCAACAATAATATATAAGAAATGTTGATATTGAAATAATTTATGTTGACCTTGAATTACAAGAAAATATTTAAAAGTAATATATTGCTCATAATCTGACAATAAAATTAATTGTAGGTATATAAATTATCAGAAAAAATAATCCGATGCAAGTGGATTTTAACATAAATAGCAAAAAAGATTCTAATTAATTAATTAATTTTAATTAGATAAAGAACAATATATCAACTTGTAACGAATTTTAACGGATTGTAATGGAATTATCGCTTTAAAGTCCAGTCAATCTAGCACATTTTACCCTCGATTCCTGCGTAAAATAGTAGCACCTTGAAAATTTGACAGATGGTTCTTCATACCATGTTATAAGATATAAGTAAAAAGTGATAGCTGAAAAGTTGTGCTCCTCTCCCAAAATGGCGTTCAAATGGCGAAATTCGTGATTTTTCGCATTTAATCATGGGTTGCACAAAAAGAACGAATCACACAACGAAAAGTTGTTAATCAATGTTGTAGAGCATGAAATTCTCTATGTTATTACGCAATTCAAACAAAAAACTTCAATATTTTACTTGCAAATTGATTATTAGGTAAGATTCTTCTTAAAACTTCAATAATTAATTAAACGGCAAGAAATAAATGTTTTGGAATGTATATCCCCGATAACGCTACGAACATTATTTAACAATGTTCCCTATTTTTCAATCTCATCGATATTGTTGTTTCTTAAATATTACATTGTTAATTGAGAAATGCCCCTTTCTTGTTATTGCTACGAGAGTCAATCCAGCAATCGCACATCGGGTTTCGCTACTGGAGTCAATACTTGAGTTTTTATATTTGATGAAACAAAAACAAAAAAAATTTTTTTATTAGGTTGCAAATATTTTTCATTTTGCAACGAAGGGCAACTTTTGAAATCACCGTATTTCCGTGAAAAAAGTACGCAGATAATTGTAATTTCGTATATCGAGTGCATCTATTTTTTAAGAAATTTTCACACCGATTTCAATTGTTTATAACAATGACGAACGGAGAATGTAATTTTTGTTAAACAATTTATATCTTCGCTTCTAATTAACGTTAAGAGTTCAAATTTGTGGACGTGATGAAAGTGCCTTTAGCCTTTCCACGTATCTCCGAGATATTCGAATTGAACCATTATCAGGGGGGAGAAGGCAAGTGAAGGTGACCTCTCCGCGGAGCGTCAATGCCGCACGTCCGAGGACGCTGGGGAGGAGATAGCGATTTCTCGTGTTTCGTTGCTCGCACGGAAACGCTTTAGCGACTTCCAACTCGCTTTAGTTGTCATATCTACGAAACTGCTCGATGAAAATTGATCACTCTTTTAATTTAATAGAGCGCATCGAGGGGAAAAATAATCTTTACTAGAATATGCGCAAATGTAATTTTTAATCGTATTATTTGCAAGTGAAAATCTGAACTACATTATTTACGACAGAGTGTGTTCTTTCCAGTGATCCATTGCTTTGTGGATGGAATGCTGTTGTTTGAATGTGTTTAATTTTGAAAAAACTTTCAAAAGTTTGAATCAATTCGCAAACGAAGTTACATCATTGATCAGCTAAAACATGTTTCGGGGATGAAAAAATATAAAGTAGTGATCAAAGAGTTCACTGATTATCGATTCTGCATATGTCTTTTTATCGGAATAAAAATTAGTTATTCCGTTAACATATACTGAATCGTTAAAATATATTCTTTTCCTTTTTGGGTCTTCTTTTTCTTCCTTTGTAAATTTCTCATTTGGCGTTGTACATATGCAAAATTTGAATTCCTTATTTTCGCTTTCTAGAAATGTTATCAGTTCTTTTATCTTGATTTTTTCGAGATTCGTAATCGTGGGTCCGAAAAATGGAGTCTTGCCGTTGTTAACTTCATTTATTTGCTTTGCTGAACATTTTCATGTAATTTTGTTAACCACGTTTTTTTCTAATAATTTGGCAATTGTATTGAGTTGCTCTTTTTTCTGTTTGGATTTTTGATAACTTTGATCCAAATTTTTCCCTCGGCATTTGGTTTACATTTGGTTCGAGGTTCTGAACGATTTAAAAGCTATTCATGGTATTCATTTATTAAATCGGAATTGCCTTTTCCGCTTTGTTCGTTTTTTGATAATCCCATTTTTTTGATTAGATGGGATTAAATCGTGATTATCTCCGTCTTCTGAAGAACTCATTTGTTCAGTATACGGATCCTGATAAAGTGGAAGGAATAATATTGTATTTTTCTTTTTCATATTGTTGTTATATTTTATCATTATCGTCATATTATTTTTCTGAGACACTCATTACTTCGGTATCAGATCTTGATAGACGAGATTCTTGGTTTTGAACTGTCCTTATGGGATTGGAGTCTTTGCTAGCGTTGTTGACTTCTTTTGTTGCATTTTTTTGGATTGGAAAAATTCTTGATAGTGCATCAGCCGCTGTGTTTTCTTTTCCCTTATTATCGATTTCATATTAATATTTTCCTAAAGTGAGTCTCCAATGTAGAAGTATTGATGCTGGATCTTTTACGTTCATTAACCATTTTAGTGCTTGATGGTGAGTTTTTATTTAAAAGTTTCTTCCTAATAAATACTGTCGCAATCGTCGGATTATAAAAACAATAGCTAAAATTTCTTTTTAGCTTGTTGTAAAATTTAATTTTGGGGGATTTAAGGTTCGTGCAATATAGAAACAGGGATGCCCTTCTTTTGATAAAATTTCACCAAGACCAATGTTTGAAGCGTCGTTTCTTAATGTGAATTCTTGACTAAAATCTGAATAACGCAAAACGGTTGCTGTTTCAAATTTTGAAATGGTTCTCCGCAGCTTAATGTCCAATCGTAGAGTGTGTCCTTTTTGGCCAATTCTATTAATGGTTTACTATTAATGGTTACATAGGCGCTCGAAATGTTTGATAATGTTTTTATTATGTTCTTGGATTTTTGACCCGAACAAAACAATATAATCTGAATAGAGAAAACAAATTTTTCCTATGAAACCTCGTATTGCGGTGTCCATCATTCTCTGGAATGTGGCGGGCGAATTTTTTAGTCCGAATGTCATACGAATGTATTCAAAATGCCCTTCTGGTGTTGAAAATGCGGTATATTTTTTTGACTTAGTGTTCATTAAAATTGGATAGAAAGGCAGAACTCAAATCAAAAGCAGACACAAGTTTTGTTTTGCCTGATTGATCGATAATGTCTTCAATTAAAGGTAATAGATATGCGTATTGATCTGTCTTTTCATTTAGTTTTCTTAAATCAATGACAATGAGCCATTCTGTTTTACCTGACGTATCCATTTTCTTTGGTACAACTCATATCGGTGAATTGTAGGGTGAATATGAATTTCGAATATTTTTTTTATAAGCATTTCATCAAGTTGATTCGAAATTTCAGCTTTGTGACATTGTGGAGGCTTGTAAGATTTAATACTGATTATTTTATTGTCTTCTAGAATAATTTGGTGTGATGTCAAGTTTGTGCATGAAAGTTAGTCTCCTGGTAATGTGTAGATATCATTATACGCATTAATAATTTTTTCTATACCTGTTCTGTACTCGTCTTCAATGGGTGATGTATTGGATTCGTTCTTCAGGTTGTTTCGTTGTTACATACCTAATTTGGATGCCTGATGTATTTATTGTTAAGGTTTATTCTCTTTCGTTTGAAATCGGGATTTTAATTTTATGATTTCGAATTGTAAAAATTGAGTCCGGAATGTAAGCGCTACCTTCAACTACTGCATTCACATACTTCTTATTGCAGTACAGGGTAACAAACCTTAAGGTGTGTTTGGGGATATAAATTCCATCACTATGAAGGGGATGAGCCTTTTGATCTAATTTCAACGTAGTCTTTGTTAAGCTGAAGTCGTAAGAACGTAGGAAAAGTATTCCAATAATTCCATCCTCAGGTAAAGGAAACTCATTAGGTACAATGTAGAGTAGATTGTTCTTATTCTGGAATTTAGATATTGCTTGCTTTTGAACTTTATGTTTATTATTTCCCATTAAACATTATTTTTTGCTTATTTCTGTTGGATATTTTGGAGGAACCATTTTATCTTTTATCAAATTTATTAAAGATCCACTGTCCATCAGTAATCGGCTCGCTCTTCTTCTTCAATATATGCTAACTGATATGGAATAGAGTCTTCCTGATACAGCTGAACCTCTATCTTGACTGAATTCAATTCTGGGTCTTGTATTTGTTTCATTGTTTCGCCGTTGTCTGGATTTGCCTGAATCATTCTCACTTGTAGTGGTCGTGTATTCGACTGGCCTTGGGGAAAATTTTGGTTTTTGTTACCATTTTTTTTAAATACTGATTTTCTGTATGCTCAATTCCATTGCAATAACGACACTTTATTTGACTGTTTAGTGATATGGGCATATTGGGAGTTAGGACAGTGTGTTTTTGATAATTGACAGGTTTTTGTAGTGGGCTATGTTTTTGTATGGATGTTAAAGATCGTTGCTTATTCAGATGTTTTTCATGAAACGAAATTTCTGATTCTAATACATCTTGTTGTGCTCTGTTTATAGTATTTGGTCTCAAAGGTCGAACTTGAGTACTAATTTCATCATTCAAATTCAATGTATATTTATTAATTGCTGATTTTTCTTCGATTTCTAATGCTATGCTACGAGGCATTTTTATAGTGTGTTTTGACTGTAGTGCATATTTTCGTTCATTTTGGCATTGTCTAAATCTCATATTATAATTCTGTACAGTTTCGCCAATCTTCTGCTTGCAGATATCCAATTTTGCCCTTAAAAGTTTAACTGGGCCAACACGTCCTAGATTTTGTCTGAGAGCTTTGTATAAGTCATTGTAACAATTTATTGATAAGAAACGAATGGCTCTTTTGGCATTATCTAATATTTTTTCAGCGATTATGTAATCTAAGAGTAATTCTTTCTGAGAGCATCAAGCATTTGCCCTTTCTATTGATTTAATGAAATCTTCTTTTCCGTTTTTGTCTTTATTTCGCAAAGGTTCAATGGTTCGAATTATGTCTTTTGCGGGTGAAAAAATTTCATTATCATTTCTGCTGAGTTGTCTTAACTCAAGCCGTCGCGTTTGTTATTCTCGCGGTGCATTGACGCGTAATTCACTCGCGATTTCTGTAACCCTCCTACTCGCGGGCAACTATCTTTCCGATGATTCGTCTTCTGTATCAGCAAGCATATTAGAGTTTCGAGCTAGTAACGAAATTTCTGTAGCTCTTTTTGCATTTTCAGTATTTAGGAGAACAATTTTTTCTTTTAGACTTGATTTACCTTGTGTTAGTATCTACAAATTCAAGAGGATTTCCTTCAAGGTTTCGGAATCTACAGGTACCGTGGTAAGATTTTTATCAATCATTTTGGGAGAGTTAGCCATACGATATTAATTCAAAAATAATGTCTTGAACTACAAATTTTTCTTCGCTGAGATATTTAAAGAAATTGTTTTCGTTAAGACAAATGCAGTGTAATTCAGATTGTGTACTTAAAGTTATCGATGAATGTGTCGGGTGAACGTGTCAGGTCTCGCATTACCAAGTTCATAGTATTAAAATATATATGTTTTTTTAAAACTCTTCAATCGATATATCGTGCAAGATCAGTGTAAGATTCTTGTTTTATTGAAGAAACCAGAGCTTAATAACACCTAAAGTATATTTACTGCTATTCTATAGGCGAAGAGGATTTACAATAAAATTTACCTTGTGAAGGTTTTCCTGACCTATCTTATTTATATTTTTCTTACTTTGAAGTTTTTAACTGGAGCTCAGCCTCTTCCTTGGCGACAGGAGTTGAGATGGCAACCGTAGGTGTTTGATTGCAATCTATAATGCCTTGGCTGCAATGTGTCGCTGGCCAGGTAGTTGGTTTTCATTCGGAGGAATTGCTTCCGTTTTTTTGGGAGTCTTACTGCACTGCTTAGCAGGCTCTAGAACTTACCGTCTATTTAACGAGTCCAATTTTTTTTGGAATTTTCAGTGCATGTAATACTTTGTCGAATAGGAGTTATATTCAGTGCACTCGCTATCAGATTACTTACTTACTGACTCGAGCTTCAGCAAATCCGGAGGTTTCCAAAATTCAGGTTCTTTGGTCAAAGGTAATCTTCTAGAAATAATCAATTGAGATCGATAAGAAATAATATAACTAATATCTCAATTGTTCCGAATCGTGTTTCTTAATTGTGCCAAAACGATTGGCATCGATTGAGCAATTTGCATTTCCAATTGTTTCCAATCGGGTACTTGGAATTTGCCACGTGATGGTAGCACTTTTGTCTGGCGGGAATTATTTAAAGACAGTTATTTACTTTTTCGAAATAATATAAATTTGAAACAGTATATATTATAAAACAAAGTAAATAAACATTTTATAAACCATTCTTACCAGATGAAAGTGGTGCTACGAAAAATTTGCTAATAGTATTTTATGCTAAAAATATAAAATCAGATACACGATAAATATAATAAAGTTGATTTTGTAATAATGAAGCAAAATTGTTATTTTTTATTATGCGCTTTTGGATTTTTAATTTTAGTGAACATTTTTCTAAATGTTTATACGTTTTAAAATCGGTTAAGATTTTGAAAAAAGTAAGCGAACAATTTAGAAACGTGAAACTTCAGAAAAGCGATTAAAGTATTATTTTATTATTTAAAAATGCCAAGGTGTTATTAATCAAATAAAATTAAACAATTAAAAATTAATATAAGAGATAAAATATTCTTTTGTCAGAAAGAAGTCTCATTTTTTAATTATTCGAAATTATTAACACATCAGTTCATTTTATGATAAAAAAAGTTTTTATTAATTCAATTTTATAAATTTTTAGTTCATTGAAATATTAGTACTCAAAACGATGGACAAAATTCTTCCTAAATCGCAAGGTAGCCACCAAAATTAAGACAAAATCTGGAATAATTTCCTGGTTAACGAAAATGGAGACTTAAAAAATAGCTTTTTAAATTCAGGTTTCTAAACTGCTTACATTTGAACTTAATAATTTCTTAATTTTAGGATTTTAAACTCAAAGTTTGAAACAATTCGTAAATTAAAAAAAAACGCTTATTCTTTGATATGCTAACATGTCGAAAAACGTCCATACGGTTAAATAAGATTTGATGAAATTATGAGAATGACAACTGGATATAAAGACCAAAAATAAACTTTTTTCAGACTATTAAATAAAAAATTTGACAAAAATTACAGCAATATGTGGCCATTAATAAGAATGTTTCAGGAAGGAGAGAATATAAAAAATGTCTGTGCTTATGGAATGAAAAACATTTGTTGTGATGAAGTCCGCACGTAATCAATTCAATTTTAAACATAATGAAACCTAAATAAATCTAATACTATAAATTATAATTTCAAACCTTTAAAATAAAAATGGATAAGTTTTCCTACTAAAAATTTAAGGAGTTACCTATAATTTATTTAGTCTGAGTTTCGAAATATTAGCGCCATCCTACCTTCTAGAATGTTTCCAATCGTTTTCAATTGGGTATCCATTATTCGGAGTCTTGATTATTCACAAGAGGTTTTTTACTCTGTCAAACAAATTTCAACAATATGAATTTAAAAAGAAGTAAATAAAAGTTTTACAATAATACACCCGCTAAATCAAACTGCATACCTGAAAATCATACTACATCAGTGTCACATCGTTAAAAGGAATGAATTTTACATGTTGTTAATCCATATACTCTTAACTGTTCATTCGGTATACCGCTTAAACATTATATTTTTTTGGACTTAAAACTGTTGTTAAATTGCTAAATATTTAATATATAACCAATAAACGCGTGGGCGTCATGTGTGTTACAAACGAAAACTGCAGAGGGCGTATTGCAGGCAAGTGCATTTACTCAATTCAATCCGGTTTGGAACAATTGACAAAATTAGCAACAATTTAAACCGATTAAACTTTTTATTACTCTTAATCGTTATTAATCGTGTCCAATCGATTATTTCTAGGAAGGTAGAGCAACTTTGATCTAGCTGGCAACCGTAGTAGCCTTGTCGTTTTGCTTCTATGCTGGCATGAATCGCGATTTTGTGATGGGAAAATAGAAGTATAAACATATACTTGTAATTAAAACTTTTTTATTATCACTTTAGAATAATGGCCGTAAAACAGACTTTTCAATATAACAATTTAAATATTAATGCCTACTCAGGCATCGATGAGCCGACGCTTTGTCGCAGGTCGCGTGTATAGCTTTTGCTAAAAAAAACTTACATTACATATTGCCAAGTTATAGGCACTGTGTGCCTATAAAGTATAAAAATACTCTAATGTATATTTAAAAGTACAATTTTCTTGGGATTCCATCAATTAGTAACAAACTAACAGTAGCAAACTTAAAATCTAAAACGCATTTCAAATGTGTTTACTGACTACATTTTAATTGAAAAGATATATTTCAATCGACGTGAAAACATTCACAAAGGCAGCTGAATCGATCTCTTCCTTTGCAGATACTGTAACTCTTCCTACTGTAGATTCTTTTTGCATGTAACTGCATTTAGAGTATCGCAACCCTTCTCTGATCAATGTGATAGTCTTCCTCGGGTTCATTATTAGCAATTCCAGAGATAAACGATCCTCTACTTTCTTTATAAACGCTGTGCAATTCCTCTCATGTGATTCAAAGAAAGATACTCCTGCATGAAAGCATGGTAAGCTTCCTTTCCTTCAGGGTTTTTCGCAAAATGCTTCTCAATGCGCAGAAACATTGACAAAGCAAAACTTCCAGACATTCCCAATTCATTTGGATAACCCTTCATGGGCAATGACATATCGACCCGTATTGTCCCTGAAATTCGTGTATTTAAATATTTTTTCACAGGCAATTTCATCCTCCTTAAGGAAGGTTTTCGTTGGAATTTCTTCCTACTCTAAAAAAAGCCGATGTTGGTTGTTGAGGGATTGATTCTCTGCAGCGTGAAGTATACTGCAGGATTCAAGATCCCGATCCCGCCTGGGAATTCAGAGGATCGGATAAAGACACAAGCAAAGGCAGTATGAAGGGCAGTTGGACTGTTAAAAGATCCCTAACGAAGACCAAGACGAAGAATGTGTCCAAAAAGACCTGTTTCTATTAAACAATCAATACTTTCAGAACGTAATAGTTTGGATCTGCAAGTTGAAGGACTTGTAGGTGAGGCCACTTCTGAAAGGGCAGTCTTTTCTTTGGGAGAAGTTTTAGAAGAGATTTCATGACCAAGGCCCTACAAGGAAGCTAGAATTTCGAATCACGAGGTGAACAACGTTTAAGGTGGGCAGCGTGGATAGAAGAACCTAGTGTTAAATGTCCCATTCCAGTAAGGGAAATGTCACACTTGTTTTTTGGAGTTTACAGCTGCTGAACTACTCTCTCGGTAATAAATGAGCATTCTGCTCCCCAATCAATGAACCCCTTTACTATTATGGAAGACCAATGTGAGACTGCAATTTGACATAAGCAGTTTCAAAAATATTTTTTGCAATATTTGAGGTTTCACCAGTATTTAACTGATGAATTTGAGCAGATCCGCTAGCAGCTGGTACCGCATTAGTCGAAAAAGAGAACTTATGACAGGAAGAAGTAATTGTTGAGTTTCCAGCGGGTTGGGTGGGGAAGTTGTCATGGAAAAAGGTGTGATGCTTGGCAACACAAAGCACTTTTTCTCTGACAACCAATCCTGAGTTGAATGGTTAGATCGAAGACAGTTAAAGAATTGTCCTAAGTTTTGGACTTGCTCAAGATGTTGAAGTGAATCCATTATTTTTCAATTGGGGACAATAAGAAATAAGTTGTGAGCTTTGACAGATAGAGCAAGGAGATAACTGTTTATCAGATTTCTCATCATGATTCTGAGAAACAGTTAATTTCACAGAAGTGAAAGATTTTTTTCTTTGGTTGAACTTTGTGAAGAAGAGGACTTCAAAGATGTTGAAACAAAACGAGGATCATTGTATCTGGCAGCATCCAAATCTCTGATATGGTTATCTAAAAACTTCATTAAGTCTTTAATAGTTGGAACTTTCTCACTATCCTTCAATCAAGTTTCCCATGCTTCACGAGTAGATGGATCTAATTTGTATACCAATAAGTGCACAAACGTTTATTATCATACCGATTTGCGAGGGTAGAATAAGGTTCCTTATAATTTGCTCCGCTAATTGGTAGATTTTTTAAGCGATTAGCATCTTTTCTGGACAGTGAGGATTTTAGAGAATACAACTTTGGTAAATTAGATATTGTAGTCTTATAAAACATTGATTGAAACATGTCTCTATAAGTCTCTGACTCTAATTGATTCCAATAACATTTTGGAAGAGAAAGGATAGGTAAATGTGAGTATGATTTGTCTGAATTAGACGTCCTTTTTCTGAAAGCTTTTCAGTAGTGGATTCACCACCGATCTCCAGCTTTTATCATATTCGTATAAATCCGTTTTATTAAACCCGGGAGATTCTCTTGTCGATTTAAAACGCACGACATTTTCATTTATTTGTTGAATTCAAATTAAATGGATTTAAAAAATTCAAATAAAGTATTTAATTTACTGGGAAAATCATAATGATAGTCTTACATAGTGAACTAGCTGACAAGATGAGGTAAGAGCACGAGTTCGCAGGGCACTACTTAACCGGTTTGTTTTCCTATGCCTCGGCGACAAAATCGATAAGTCCACGTGCTCGACAACAGTGAGCGAAAATGGGTGAATTAACTTCACTTTCACTTTCAGTTTTCAAAACTCACAGAAGGCTATTTCGCATTGCGTAGTATAAATAATAGTAATATTGGTTCTAACAATTAGCGATCTTTCAGGGCTTCTGCTTCATTTTACCATAAAAATGCATTTTCCACGATACTGAATTTTTTTTTCCTTTTAACTGTCCGCATCACTCTCTGTCCATTACTGTCCAAAATCCATCTTACACACTTATCCACACTCAACTGTCCCTCTCCCTCTCCTGTGCATCTTTCTATTACATGTGCCCATGACTCCATTTCGTATCCATATACGCTACATAAATTCTCCTCTTAATCCATCCAATATTTGCATGGTCTCACTCCTTCTCCCATTCTATAACGTTCACCGTCACCGTTCACCGTTCACCGTCAAATCTTTTTCTCCCAAATACTCTTCGAAGATTCTTATCATTAGCTTCACCTCCTACTCTCCATCTGCTAACAGAACTACATCGTCTGCGTATGCTAGAGAGTGTAGTTTGCTATTAGCCAAAACCGTTACTCCTTTCCTTTCTCCTTCAGCTTCTTCTCTAAGTTTGCCAACAGCATATTAAATAGTAAAGGTCTCAATAGGCACCCGTGCCTTAGACCGCTTCCTGCTTAGAAAACCTACCCTTTTTCCTGTCCTACCTTTACCCTAATAAGGGTTTTAGTAAAAATTTATTTTATCCTGTCTAACAACATTTTTTCTAAACCCCTCTCTTTTATTTCCTGCTATAGCACTTTTCTGTTCACTGAGTCAAACGCTGCTTTAAAATATACGAAAAATGCGACTAGTTTCCCTTTCTTTCTATCTAAATTTCTGTTAACTAAGTAGTTAAGTAGATAGATGTTGTCTATAGTTCCCATCGCATTTCTAAATCCCGCCTCATTGTGTGGGATAATTTCTTTTTATCTACCTAGCTCACCAACCTCTATCTTTAGATTTCTACATATATTTTATAGCCGACTGGCATGAAAGTGATCCCTCTGTATTTCTCTAAATTCTTCTCAACCCCTTTTTTGACAAGCGATACCGTCAGTTCTGTCGTCCACTCTTCCGGCCACCTTTCTCCTTTCTAGACCTTGTTGCAGATCTTCCACATCCCATCCCTCACTCTTTCTCCTCCATAGTTCATTGCTTCGTTCTTCATCCCATCTGACCCTGTCGCCTTGTTTCTTTTTAGCCTATATATTGCCTTATCCGGTTCTTCTATTGTAATTTCGTTCCCTTCCTCCATTTCTCCTTGTACGTTTCTTCTCTTTTCCCCTTTGATCTTATTTTTCCCTCCCCCAAATTGACCCTTAAAATAATCCGTCTATTCCTCCATTTCTATTTCTTCATTAACGTGCTTCCTTTTCCATCTATCTCTATTTAGCACATCCCACATCCTACCTTATTTGATAGCTTTTTCTATTTCTGCTTTATATTCCTTCTTTTCCCTTTACCTTTTTTCCAGGATCTTTTAATGTTCTTTTTTTCTCCTGTTGTACTTGTCCTTCTCCATTTTCCCCTTTCTCCATTTTCTTACACACTGTTACATTCTCTCTCAGCATTCCTCGTTCCACCAGCCTCTCTTTGTCCCTACTTTTTCTTCTTTAGTATCCAGCTCATTATTTCACTTCTCAATCGACCTATACTAAAAAGAGACGTCAATAAGCGCGGCAGAGGGAGAAAGAAACGCGAATATGGGAGTCTAGACTGGGATTGAAAGAGTTTACTTTTAATCCCAGTTTCGACTCCCATTTTCGCG
>NC_046662.1:107154128-107167361 GCF_010883055.1 Belonocnema kinseyi
GGAGTCTAGACTGGGATTGAAAGAGTTTACTTTTAATCCCAGTTTCGACTCCCATTTTCGCGTTTCTTTCTCCCTCTGCCGCGCTTATTGACGTCTCCTTTTAATATAGCTATGCCTAGGAAGTGCTCGGACCCTATCTTATTCACCACCTTCATACTTCCTAACATGTACCGCATTCTTTCTTCAGCCAAGATTTAGTCTATTACAATTGCCTTCTTTCCTATAAATGTGATCTCCCCTTCCTCATCACCTTTTATGTTGCCATTAAATATACATATATCCTTCTTCTATATACACAAACCACCACTATTTTGACTTTAGTAACTATAATCCTTCCTACCATTGTTCGATCCTTTCCCTTTTCTTTCCAGTCCTTCTCATCTGCCCAGGTTTCATTCGTCATAATCACTTGCCACTTTTCTAACTCCCCTTAAAATCCTTTATTCTTACTCTTCAAACCTGACACATTCCAGAAAGCTATTTTCACGTTTCTCTTTTCCCTCTCCTATTCTTTTCTCCTCACTTTTTTCCCTGTGACGTTTGAAAGCCATTCTGTTTTCTCTCTAGACTCTTTTTTGTCTCCCTTCCCCCTACCCTTTTGAACGCTTTTTCTCTTTTTTATATTTCTTCTAATTCTTCGTCCCAGCACCATTCCTCCATATTTATCCATAACCTGGCTCTCCTTGTCCACACCACATGCCCCTTTTTCCTCTCTACCCAAGCCCCCTGCTCTATTCGCCATCTCTTTTTCCTCTCCCTCCATGTCAGATATATTTCAATTATTTTCCTTCTTCCTGTCAATAATGTTTTTCCCTATATAGTTTTCTGTTTCTCCTTCTCACTCTCTACTTTTACTAGATATATTCCTTCTTTTTCTTCCTTCGTCCCAGCTATTCGCTTAAATCCTTCTACCCTTACCTGCAATCTAATGACTCTCAAAACCTTTTTTCATTTCTACTTCACCTGTTTCACTCTCCACGTTCAATACCTTAACTACTAAGTTATTTTTTCTCTTTGCCCTTTCTTTCCCTTGCAATCTTCTTTCAATCTCACTCAGTCTTTCTTTAAATCTTTTTTTACTTTGCACGTTCTTTTAATTCCCTTTAACTGCTTCCTATTTTGTTTCCTCATATGCTCATTCCTAATTTCTAAATTTCCTTACCCGTTCTTCCAACTGTTTTATCTCGCTATTTCTTTGTTCATTAACGCTTCTGTACATTCTCTACGCTCCCTAGTTTACCCCAAGCCTTGTATTCCTTCTTCTTCTAGCGTATGTCTTAATCTTTTCATTTTTCTCTTACCTTTTTCATTTCTCCACTTACATCGTTTCCCTGCCTATTCATATCCCTATTCATATCATTCAATCTCCTTCTTGTTTCCTCTCTAAATCCTTTCATGAGAGCTTCCAATTTTTTTAACCCCCCCCCCCCCCATCCCACCTATATCTTTCTGGTGTTTCCCGTTTAATCCTAACTTTCTTAGTATCCTTGTACCTTTCTAAATCATCGTCTCCGACCTCTCTTTTTCTTTTATCCAATAGGAGCTTTAAACTTGTTACTTAATTTATGTGAAATATTACTAACAATATTATTTTTTAAGAAAATGATCTATTAGGCAAATTAATTAAATGCTTTCAAATCTCCTTATCTGCATTATGAAATTTAGAAAGATAAAACACAAATACTCTTCAAGTTTATTATAAAATCAGTACAAAAAAAGGTATTTGAAAAATAAATAATAATTGACAGCGAGTATTTTGTCAATACATGTTAATGGCGCTGCTTAGAATGAATACCTATTTTACATGCTTAAACATTATATTACAAATGAAATTTCTAACGCTAACGGGGACCGAATCTACATATCTATACCTAAATATACCGCCTAGCAGTCCGGAGTGCTAACCACTGCGCCAAACCGACAGGTTGAAACTTGATGAAAAAGCCATCCTCATAAGCTACAGTTCAGAAAAGTTAAAGTACCAAATGTTGAGCTCTCTTTTTCTAATTATTTATTATTATACGACGTTATTTAATGTAAAATACACGAACTTCTAACAGAAATATCAATAAAATAATTATTAAATAAATAATTTAAATCGATTACAATTTTTCTTCGTGTAATATATATATTTTTTTGCATTTTAGACCATTTTAAAAGTTCTGATAATAACATTTAATGAGCATTTAAATTTTGTATCGACGGAACTTAGAAATTATACCACGTTGAGCAAAAATTTTTTAATAACAATTTTCTTTAATCCCTATAGTAACGTTTTGCTTTTTAGGTGTTTTAGACTATTCTACAACGATTAAGACATACCAGGTTTGTTCCAAAAATAAGGTGACTTTATGGTTTTCTCAAAAAATATTCATTTATTCCTCAATATTCCCTTGAGTTCTTTCAGCGATGCAGTTTTTATCTCCTCAATCGTTGAAAATCGATGTCCTTTCATGGGTCTCTTCAGTTTTGGGAAAAGAAAAAAGTCACTGGGGGCCAAATCCGGTGAATATGGAGGCTGAAGCATGACTGTGGTGCTGTTTTTGGTCAGAAAATCTTTCACAAGCAATAATGAATGAGCAGGTGCATTATCGTGATGCAAAAGCCACGAATTGTTTTTCCAAAGTTCCGGACGTTTTTTGCGTATCGCCTCTCGCAAACGGCGCATAACTTGAAGGTAATACTCCTTATTGACCGTACAACTTCTCTAATGGTAATTCGGCGATTTTTCAACACCATTTCTTCCACTGCTTGAACGTTTTCATCTGTTGCTGACGTGCTGGGACGTCCACACCAAACCCTTCTAACCTTTTACGCCTCTGCCAGAAAAACAACACGAGCTATATAGTCAAAACTGTGACCATATGATCGTGACGAGTGTACCAGCACAACAAAACAAAAAATTAAAAACTTGAATGTACGTAGCGTACCTCGTACATCCAATGTAATTTTTTCTGAACATTTAACATTTTTCATGAAGGTGGAACTTAGAAAATTTTCCTTAAAAAAGTAATAGGAAAAAAATGTTTTCACCTCAATTGTATAGTCAATTTCTCGAAATTTCAAAACACCCTGACAACATTTGTAGACGTGTTTTTTTTTTTTACTTTATCTTTGTACTACTGGCATAGTGCCGCCCCGGTCGTGCAGCCAACGTTCTGCCAGTACTGGGCGAGCCACCGGCTTTCTGTACTGGTGGTCAGTACTGGGCCAGTACTGCGCTGGTTGGGAACTCCGGCACACTACCGACATTTCCACCTGGGATGAATTGTTTCGGAGGTGCACTCTCAAATTAAACTTGATCTCCCTGGCAAACGTTTAGGATAGGGATTCATTATAAGTCAATCAGCTTTCTTCCGAATCATTCTAAAATCTGTATCAAAGCCAATGCGAATCAATCTAAACCAATCCGAAAGAAATTTTGAATCTCTTTGGTTCAAAAACGCTTTAAAAAAATCCAACTCAATCCTATTCAACCCGACACTTATATCCAAAAGCATCTGAATGAATCCGAAGTAAATTTTAAATCCAAAATAATTAATCCGAACACTGATTCACTCGGATTGAAAATCAATCCGGCTCCCAATTTATTCGGATTGATTCGCATTGGCTCAGATACCGATATCGGAATGAATCGGAATAGTTCTGATTAGCTCGAAGTGAATTGCTATCCGAAATTTTCGCCAAGGCTATTAACAGATGTAGAAATCTTATTACTTATTGAACGTCACATCAAAGGTAGTGTATCTCAGTGCTCCAAGGTGTGCAAAAGCAAATAATAGGTTCATGAGGTTAAATTTGTATCTATTGGAACCAGAATCTAAAATCACTTATTTTAATATTAAAAATCAATAACCTAAAGCTATGAGTCAACATTTACCATATCGTGATATTAAACGGTTTAAAAGTTTTTAACAATGAATAAAATTTTTGCAATATTCCTGATGATTTAGAAATAGGTGATATTTTTGAAGCAGATTCGGAATATCCTGAAGCACTCAATATTTCTCATAATGACCTACCATTATTTCAAGAGCATTTTGTACCCCTTCGTCAAAAATCTAAAATGCCTAAACTAATAACCAATTTTTGATTAAAAAAAGAATTACGTTCACCATTACACAGCTCCAGAAAGAAAAGCCTCCCCCCAGAAACCAGAATAGGCTTACCTTACGTTTTTCAGGTGGTTGAATCTGAATCCGAAACCATTTTGGTTGTATCACGACACATTTCGTACCTAACCTAAAAAACCCTAATTAGTCATTTTATGTAAAACATAAATTTTTGCATTGCAAAGTCGTCATATTCCAAGTTTTCTTGGTCGATGAGTTTAAATCCGAAGTCATTGTGGCTTTATGTCGCACTTCGTCTTTAACCTAAAAAACGTGAACTAGTTACTTTATAATTTTACACCTGAACCAAGTTTTGATGATGAAGAGCTTCTAAATGTTTATAACAGTTAAATATATTGCCATGTGTATGAATATCATTCCTAAACGATAAGAATAAATTATATCGCCAGGTAAAAGAATAACTTGAAGAAAGTCCAAACAGTGAAATTAGTTATAACATTTTTTGAAATCAATAATTATTAATAAGTGTTGTTGTATGGTGATAGTGTGTGTAAGAATATTATTCATGGCATTGCAAACAAACGATCGCGCAGAAAAAATTTTACATATTTAATGAAAAAGTAAATTTGTTTATAAAAAATAAAAATAACAATTAAATTTGTGGTTGGATGGCAATATATTGTGTGACTTTATCAATCGTGAGATAAAAAAAGTAATTTCTTTGAAGACAGATATTTCAACAATAAAATAAGCTTCATTAAAAAAAACTTTGAATTTCACACTATCTCTGGATCAAAACTTTTATTCTTTCTTCACTGTGTATTAGATAGCTGCATTTGTAGAGAAGACCGGCATATAGGTATCGACGTACAAACGGAAATGAGATTCTTCCTATATCTCAAATATATTATTAACGTAAAATTTATGTGTTTAGAGCTTACAAAAAGGAGAAAGGAGATTACAGGGGCTTGCGAACAGAAAAAGTGGACAACGGTGAAATCACCTGGGATATAGAGAGAAATCGCAGACTCGCAAAGTTGATTAGGAAAATCAAGGAAGATCACGTTCAGTGGTACGAAACAGACGTTGGTGAATTTAGAGGACTTCCTACCAAAGAACACACTCAATGCATTTTACTTGGCTACAGCCCCGAACCGCTAAAACTGAGAAAAATGATATCTAAATTAAGAGAAACTTTCGGTTCTCTCGAAAACAGTAATATCACAGAAATGGAAGTAGAGGATGAGAAAAAAATGTCGAAGAGGAAACATGATGAATCTGCAGACCAGAGTAGCAGCGAGGAAGAATCGTCGAAAAAACAAAAGCAGGAGGAGAGTGGACTCGGTTTCAAGGACAAAGAAAAGGCTTTGAGAAGTATCAAGTCTCTAGAAGAACGCGATGTTAACTATCAGTACAATGCTATTAAGGGCCTTGTAGGAAGGGCTAAAAGAGTAATTTCCTGTACGAAAGACGAGCATAAGATAACGCATATGAAAGAAGCAATAGAAGTTTTTGAGAAATGGATTACAGATTATAATGTAAATGGCCGTTCAAAGGACAATTTTGGATATCTGAGCTTAGATGTTGTTCATGGATACAAACCCTTAGCTGAAAATTATGGCATCGAAGATAATGGTTTTCTCGAGTAAGTGTACATAACAAATAATTGTACCGCTGGCGACCAAAAGGGGACATGGCCGGATTAAGCCTGAGAAGTATTGTCGTGAGTGTCAATTTTAAAAATCTTTCTAATTTCAATTTTAAAGACTGATACCTGTAGAAAATTTCAAGGTGCATCTTTTTTTCCTTTTGCAAAAATTTATAGGTTTTGTAGTTTTTGAGATAATTGGTAAAAAGTGGATTTTTTGAAAACGAAAAATTCCAATCTTTTTTCCCTTCAACTCGCACTAATTTAGCCCATTTTCATCATTTCCCGATTTCCCCAATACAAAGTACGTGCTTAAGCCTTCTGAAACTATCTAAGAAAGAAAAACGAAAATATTGTAATAAACAAAAAAGTTATTAATTTTTTTTTTTTGAGGCAATGCAAAAATCATGAATTTTAACCTTCAAGCGCCTCGTTTAGCGAAAGAATTTCAAGCTACGGAAAGCTTTCAGTGAGAAAGTTGTTCATTAAGGTACAAAGAAGTATTCTGGAAAGTTTTAGATCAATGGGATTAATAGTTCAAAAATTATGAATGTTTTAAAATCCAAGCGGTAATCTTGACGCTGCCCAAAAACGTGCCTGGCCGGCTACGTACGCGCTGCAGCGAACGACGTGAAGGTCAAGTCAATCTTACCAAAACAAATGCACAAAAGTAACTCCAGATATTATAATTAAAACAATTTATTTATTAAACATTCAACATATAATATTATGCATATTATTGAACAAGAATAAATTAATCAAACAATATTTTATTAGAAACTACTTTTAGTCATTTTCGTCACTCTCTTCAGTTTCTTCGGCATCTGGATTCTGAGTTTGTACTTTTAAAAAATATGATTCGAAAAATTCTTTTCCTTTAGCGCTTAAATACTGGAAGAGATTTTTTACATCCTTTATTTTGGCAGCTTATAATCCGATTCGGGGCGGAGGACTTTTCAAAAGATTTTCTATTTTAAGCGTAAGTTTAAAGAAAAAAGTGGCTGGATTTTGCAACTCATAGTTGTCAAAAACATCCACTTTTCCATCAGGAAAAACATGCAAAACGAACGCTTTGCTGATTTGGAAATTTTTTTATCTTTCGCATTTTGCCTTTGAAACATTTTTCAAAATCCTGCAGAAGATCTTCACACTTCTCGACCATTGTGAATGAAGGTGAACGAGCATTGCGAATCATTTCTACATATTCGGCTTCAGTTTCAATTCGTTCTAATTTTTTCAGCTTTTGCGAATATGTGCCAAAATTCCTATCGCACTGGCAATAGGAATGGCCTCGAACAGGAAACACATATTTAATCTCGCTTTGCAAATAAATGGACAATAAAACTAAAAAATGAAACACTGTGTAGTTTTTATTTTGTCCCGGACATGAGTCTGAAAATAATGTTATGCTGTTGAACTTGTTTTTAGCAAATTCTTTTAATACCACGTATTTAATAAAACTGAAACAGAGTTAGCACCCTTATTTACAATTCCCTCAAGAATAGGGAACATGCAACTCTGGTTCGTAGTATGTACATGTACGTTAAATAGAAAAAGCCATGCTAAACGTAGGTAAAACTGCGCGGACACGGGTATTTTTGGTAGTGGCACATTTTGTGCAAAATCAAATTCACAGCATAGACTATTATTTTCAGAGAGTATTTGCTTTTTTAACTTCAAATAAATTTCAGCATTGTTTTTGTGATTAATTACTTCTTCGTTTACATCTCCATTTGTCTCGTTTTTGTAGCAAGTTTTGCACACGTCAGTTCTAGGTAATTTAAAACTGAAGTCAACATTTCGGTTAAAATATTTAAAATAAACGGTTTGACTTATTGTCAATTTAGCCCCCGTTTTTTCTTTATAATATTTTCCGAATAATTTGTAAAGTTCTACAAGATTTAATGAAGGATTATCAAAATATTTTAGGTAGGTAGAATTTCGATTGTAATGTGAACTGTGATGTGGAATTGATTCGCAATGCTCTTCAATCATTTTTTAAAAATTTTCTGTTAATTTAAGACAACTTTCGCGTACTCCACCTACCAAATTTTGTAAAGGCTGCTTATTTAAAATCTTTTTTTGAACATTTTCAACTTTTCTTTTGTCCAAACATAGAAAAGCACAAAAAAATTTCTTACAAATCGGAACATTTTCTTCGTCAGTAGGAAATAAATATATCCAATGAATTAACCGTCCTAGTTTTTCATCTGCATTCGTTTGGATAGGATCATTGCATTTTAACAATCCTCTGAGAAACACATTTTGTTCATTATAGTTCCCGAGATTCCAAAAATTTGTGTGTACTTTTTCTTGTTGCGCATTTGAAAACTTTTGGTAACATTTTTCTCCACATCAGGATTCTATAGGTTTGAAAGATCTCTCTGGGATTAGAATATCTTTAGCAATACCGTCTTTTTTAGTTTTAGACTTTGTAATTTATTCTTTTCCGTAAAGAAATAACAAATAATGCTATTAACTTCGTCATCAAAAATTAAAAATAATTACGTTAGACTATCTACATATTATATACAGTTCAGTAAAAGAATTATTTAAAAAATCAAGAATAAAAAAGTCATAAAATATTAAATTTATGAATAAAATTTATTTAAAAATTGTATTGACGGTTTCCAATCGTACCTGATTTCTGGAACATTTTTTCTTATTTTTAATCCACGAATCTTCATTTCTAGTTCTTTTTCTACCTTGTTTCATTTTAATATCTTTTTCTTTTTAATTAATATTCTCAAAAATATTTCAAAAATCTCCGTAATCTCAAAAAAATGCTTTTCCAACTATTATTTATGCTTGTTCAATAATATCCATAATATTATATTTTAAATGTTTAATAAATAAATTATTTTAATGATAATATCTGGAGTTACTGTTGTGCATTTGTTTTGGTAAGATTGACTTAACCTTCACGTCGTTCGCTGCAGCGCGTACGTAGCCGGCCAGGCATGTTTTTGGGCAGCGTCAAGATTACCGCTTGGATTTTAAAACTTTCATAATTTTTGAACTATTAATCCAATTGATCTAAAACTTTCCAGAAAACTTCTTTCATCCTTAATGAACAACTTTCTCACTGAAAGCTTTCCGCAGCTTAAACTTCGTCTTTAAAATTAAAATTAGAAAGATTTTTTAAATTGACACTCAGGACAATACTTCTCAGGCTAAATCCGGCCGTGTCCCCTTTCGGTCACCAGCGGTTCAATTATTTCTAATCTCTAAATCTGATTCTTTTCGTGCTTTAAAAAATATATGCTTAAACGTTTTTTGTTTGTAGATTTTATGAGCAACAAGAAGGTGATTACAAGAAATTGAGATCTGTTAAATTGCCAAATTCTAATATCACATGGGATATTGAAAGGAATAGGAAACTTCGTACGATAGTAGACTATATTAACAAAAACGATGTAAAATGGTTTGTGTCGGAAGGTGATCTCACAGGACTACCTACTAAAGAACATGTTGAATGCATCATGTGGGCTTTCAGCTATGAATCTTCAAAGGTGAAGAAACTGTTGCCTAAATTAAAGGAAAAGCTCAATATTAGCTAAAAATCCGAAAGAGTTAAACTATTTCTTGCTAATAAGCTGGTTTCAAGTAAAAGTACAAATTAAAAAAAATTATACTAATATGTTTTCGAAAATAAACTGTTTACAAAAGAATGTTCGAGAAAACTGTCATAAATGATCTTGTTCTTTTCAGAAATATGCGTGTGATTCATTATTTATAAGTAAAGTTGATTTAAAAAATGTATGGGCGTGTATATTTCTTCCATAGTAATTATGTATAGTTTTATGCTTGTTCGATAAAAAATTATAAAACTATACTATCCAACGAAAGAAAGCCGTGACTACATTTGGGTTGAGTCCCATGCGTCTTCTTGTAATCTTATATTTTACATTCGCACAAGGGACTAATCATAGAAACATCACACAGAACAAGGGAAAGAAACTGAAAAGGGAGGGAGAATCTGTCCGTAAAAATAGAAATGGCCGAATGGAATTGTTAATGATTTCAAAAATATTAAATGGTTAGATGAAATTTAAAAAATTTCAATATATTCAAAATCAATTCTACGAAGTGCTGTCTGAGATTTCTAGATATTTCATGTGATTTGTTGGTATTTCAAAGAATTTAATGAATATTTTGTCGATTTCAAAGTATTTTAAAATGCTACAAAATACATCATTTAAAAGGTTTGAGGGGATTCAAAAAGCTTTGAAGAAATGCCCAAATATGTGAGAGGTTATTCATTCAACGAAAATCTGTACTGATAGTACTATTACGCCATCTTACGCATTTTACGCCTTATTAAACATTATTACGCATAATAATCGCATTATTAGGCGTTATTACACTTTATTAAACAATAGGGCGTACACAGCAATAAGTTGTTTGCGCGAAGTTCTAATACCAATGATAATTTTCTTTTTGGAGTCAAAAACACTTCCCTAAAGTTTCATAAAATTTGTTTTTTCTTCAGATTTAAGTTATAATTTAAAATATTTTATTGCCAGCTGATTTATACATGTATAGCGATAATTCCGTTTAAATATTTTGTGCCCTGTCTAATATACATTGAAGTTTCAAAAAATCGAAAAAAGTCGACTTTTTCGCTATTTTCTTATAATTAATTTTTAATTATTTTAAATTAAAATATTTAATATTAATTGATAAATAATTAATTATTTATTGAATAATGAATGATATAGTATTATAAATTACTTTCTGTACTTTCTGTAAGTGTAAAACACCACTTTCATATTTTATTACTAGAACTATGTTTTTTCTTCTTTGGAAGGTTAAATACGAATTATGGTCTGAATTGCAAACTTTTAATAGTTGATCTAATAATATAGATCAATATCTTGAAAATTGTATTAAAACACGCGGATCTCGTTGAGTTGGTATTAATTTAAGAGTTGAGAGTCGTCGATAAATATAAAATTTAAATTTAAATCTAAAAAACAATGTAAAAAAAATATTGTTAGCCCTGGTGGACCGAAGAAACCGAATGGAGCCGCAAGTGTAGCAATCAACAGGTGTCATACGTACTCATTACCGAAAATCGGTAGTATTCTGTTGGTAAAATTTTTGACCTGTTAGAGCGAGAAACTTAGCAGCGACAAAGACAGAAAATCTCCAACTATTTTTATTGCACCCTTGCGTTGGGTTTCAGTTACTGTCACTCGGCTTACCTGTCAGCTGCAGGGAAATATGAAAAATGGACAAAGATTTTATCTATGTATGCAATCCGCGTGAGAAATAATAAATTGGTATCCCATGAAATAACAAATAAAAAATTTGTAAAATTGTAATATAAATAATTAAATAATTCTAGTATTTATAAAAACTACTTTTATAACATCAGACATAGGTGAAATACTGAATATGAAGAAAAATCCTTGAAAACATACCAAGAGTGTCTCGCGTTTGTGGAAAAAAATTCAGGACTTTACCAAATTTTTCAGGACAAAAATTCATTTGTTTAGCCTTAGCGAATATAATGATATTTTTACCATCCAATAATTTGTTGTTCTTAATATAATTAAAGTGAGTGTAATTCCGTGTGTAATAATCTGTTTTTGAATGATTCATTTACCAGTTATATTTTCAAACGAATAGTTCTGTTTTCAACTAAAAAAGATCATTTTTCAGTAAATAAATACTTCAAGAAAATAGTTGAATTTTCAACCAAGGATGAATTTTTAACTAACATGATGAACATGTAAGCAAACAAATGAATTTTTAACAAAGGAGGTCAAATTTTGATTTAAAAAATACAAATTTTTAAGCTGCAGGACGAATTTTCTACAAAGCAGTTGAATTTCCAACCGTAAAATATTAATTTTTTACCAAAAAGCCAAATCTTCTACAAAATAATTTAATTTCGAAACAAAGAGAATTTTTTTAAATACCAATAATGCATCTTTAACCAAACAAAGATTTTAACAAATTAGTTGAACTTTTAGCCCAGAAGTTTGATTTTCTTACCAAAAAGACGAATTTTCAAAAGGTAAAAACTTTTCAGTCAAGAAGGAAAAAAAAATGTCGTTCAAATTGATGAACTTTTACAAAAGAGTTAATCTTTAACCAAAAAGTTGCAGTTTAACCAATAAAGCAGAAATTTCGATCCAAAAAATTAGTTCTCTACTTATAAATACGAAGTTCTAACTAAAACAGATAAATTTTCCACAAAAAATTAAAAACTATCATATTCAGGTAGAAGTTCAATTAAAATTTTAAAAACCGAACTTTCCACGACATATTTAAATGTTGAACCATAGATTTGAACCGTAAAACAAAAAAATTTAGTTGTAACATAATGGTTCAACTTTTAACAAAGTAGTTGAATTTTCATTGTGAAAAAAATTAATTTTTAGCCAATAATTGACTGGTTAAATTTTCAATTAACAAAAAATAATTTTCAACGAATAATATAATCGTGGATATGTCAAACATAAAGGATTACTTCTTCATCAATTTGTTGATTTTGCAACCTAATAATAAAATTTTTAACTAAAAGTATAATCGTCAGAAGGAAACGACTGACGAAAATTAATATGAATAAAAGACCAATAACTTACTAACATAAAATAATATCAGTGTAATTTTTTAGTATATTCTATTCGAACTACTATTCATTTTCAACCAAACTTTCTACCAAAAGAAATTTATTTTTTAATAAAACAATGTGTCTTCTACGACAAAAATGTATTTTTTCAAACAAAAAATTGTATTAACCACACAGTTCAATTTGCAAACGAAGAGATTAATTTTTCACCTAAGAAGATTTTTTTAAAACAAAATACATGTATGTATGTATTTAATCTCTCCCTTTTACGAGTTTGAGGGCCACCGCTCCCTGTACATATATTTACAATTCCATTTCGCATTACGTAGGATAAACAATAGTAACAGTAGTGATATTAATTCCTAAAATGAGCGAGCTTCCAGGACTTCCGTTTCCTCTTACCATAAAAAAAATGCATTTTCCATGATATTGAAAACAATTTTCGTTTTTTACTGTCCCTTTTCAGGATCACCCGTTTGGCTCTGCCCTACTCCCTTGCTTTCCCTTACTTAATCCAATTTCTTCATCGACATCACTCCCTGTCCACTACCATCCAAGATCCATCTTACACACTCATCCACACTCAACTGTCCCTCTTCCTCTCCTGTACATCTCTCTAATACATGTGCCCATGACTCCATTTCATATCCACATACTCTGCATAAATTCTCCTCTTCATTCATCCAATATCTGCATGCTCTCACTCCTTCTCCCATTCTGAACCATACAACCCTACTCCATTTTTCTTCCTTTTTTATTTTTTTTTGCAGATATTCTGGTTCCGTCAACCCTTTGACCTTCATATACCATCTTTTGTACCTCGAATTTATAATCTTTGTCCATCTCTCTTCTCCTTGTTTAACCAATAGCTCTAACTCTATGTCCTGCCACTCCATAACCTCTTCTCGAATATTACACACCCTTCTCAT
>NC_046662.1:107167461-107169428 GCF_010883055.1 Belonocnema kinseyi
CTTGTTATCTCGTTCCCTTCCTCCATTTCTCCTTGGACCATCCTACACTTTTCCCCTTTGATCTTATTTTGCTCTCCCCCTAATAGACCCTTAAAATAATCCATCCATTCCTCCATTTCTATTTCTTCGTCAACGCCCTTCCTTTCCCCTCTATCCCTACTTGCCACATCCCAGACCCTGCCTTCTTTGATCGCTTTTTCTACTTCTTCTTTATATTCTTCCTTTCCCCTGTGTCTTTTTGTATTTCCAGCATCTTCTCATGTTCTTTTTTCCTCCTGTTATACTGCTCCTTCTCCATTTCCCCTCTTCTCCATTTGCTCACTCACTCTTTCATTCTCTCTTTACTCTCCCAGCATTCCTCGTCCCACCAACCTCTCTTTCCCCCTACTCTTTCTTCATTAGTACCCAGCTCATCCTTTACCTTTTCAATGGACCCCTTCAACCTTTCAACTAACGAGTCTATTCCCTCCTCTTTTTCATACTTAACCTTTCTCCTTTCCCATCTTTTCTTTAAACTCGTTTAATTTATCTACCCCCCAGATTCCCATTTTCGTGTTTCGTTCGCACCCTTTTTCCTTTCTCCCTCTTCCGCGCTTACTGACGCCTCTTCTTAGTGTAACTATGACCGGGAAGTGCTCGGACCCTATCTCATTCCCTACCTTCATACTCCCTATCATATGCCCCATTCTTTCTTCAGCCAGCATGTAGTCTATTACTGTTGCTCCCTTTCCTTAGAATGTGATCTCCCCTTCCTCATCTCCTTTCATATTGCCATTGCATATAAACCATCCTGTTTCTCCTATCATGTCTAGTAACTTCCGCCCCTCCCTGTCCGTCTGTCTATGTTTGGAGTTCCTTATAAATGCTTCCTTTTCTTCATCCCATAACCCTCCCCCTTGTTCGCCAGTCCATGCATTCAAGTCCCCCCCTATTAAAACCAATTCTTCCTTCTTTTTCTCCATTCACCTCCTTATTACTCTCCAGCCTTCCTCTTCCCCTCTTCTTCTTTATACACACACCCTTTAACGTGTTACTTTCTTGCTTCTTGAATTGTCCACACATAACCTTTCGGTAACATCTTTTTTATTCCCTTTCAGTTCTTCTCATCTGCCCAAGTTTCACTCATCATAATCACATCCCACTTTTCTAACTCCTCCCAGAATCCTTTGTTCTTGTTCTTCAAACCTAACACATTCCAGAAAGCTATTTTCACGTTTCTCTCTTCCCCTCCCTCTTCTTTCCTCTTTACTTTGTTTCCCCTTTGCCGCTTGGAAACCCCTCTGATTTATTTCTAGCCTCATTTTCGTCTCCCTTCCCCCTACCTTTCTCAAGACTTTTTCCTTTTTTCCTTAATTCTTCTAATTCTTCATCCCAGCACCATTCCTTCCCATTCATCCATAACCTGTCTCTCCCAATCCACACCATATGGCCCTTTTTCCTCTCACTTCATTCTCACTTCGGACGTTCTTTTCCTTCCCTTGAACTATTTCCTCATTTTCTGTTTTTCCCCCATATGCTCATTCCTAATTTCTAGACTGGATACCCGCTCTTCCAACTGCTTTATTTCTCTAGATCTCTGTTCGTCAACCTCTCTCTGTCTATTCTCAATGCTCTCTATCTTACCCCAAACCTTGTCTCTCTCCTCCTTCCAACGTTTATCCCATTCTTCCCATTTTTCTCTGACCTTTTTCACTTCCCCCCCTTACATCGGTTCCCTGCCTATTCATATCCCTATTCATTTCATCCAATCTCTTTCTTGTTTCCTCTCTAAAGCCTTTAATGAGAGCTTTCAATTTTTCAAACATTCCCCCATCCTCCCTCTCTCTCTCTCTGGTGTTTTCCTTTTAATCCTCACTCTCTTGTTCTGCTGGTCCCTTTCTACCTCATCTTCCCCAGCCACTCTTTTCCTTTTTTCCTCCCCTTCACTGCTAGTCGCGCTTGCCTTTTTTTGCCATTCGTCCAGACTT
>NC_046662.1:107169528-107176044 GCF_010883055.1 Belonocnema kinseyi
ATTAATAAATAAATTAAAATTAAATTAATTTAAAAAATCTATTGAATAAAGATTTAAAAAGATTTCCAAATTTGTAATTAATGAATCTTTGAATTTATTTAATTAGAGATTTTCCAAAATTTATTTTAAAATTGGAAAATTAAAAATGATTATTTTTAAAAATTAATTTAAAGAATATATTTAAAAAGATTTCCAAAATTGTCATTTATGAAACTTAGAACTTATTTATTTTGCAATTTACCGATATTTATTTTAAAATTGGAAAGTTAAAAATTATAATTGTTAAAAATTAATTTTAAGAATATATTTAAAAAATTTTCCAAAATTCTCCGAAAATAATATGGAAGATTTTAACAGCTTATTTTAATTTTGCAGGATTTATTAAAAGTTTTATGGAAAACTCGAATGATATAAAAAGGAGTTGTTAAGAAGTTTCAAAAGAATTTAAAAAATGATTACAAATTAAAAAACATTTTGAACAAAAGTTAGATTTTCAAATATTTTGAAATCACCAGGATATGGTTGAGAGTTAAATGTTACTGAATAAAGTGACCACTCTAAAAAATTAAAGCTTCAAATAAAAATTAAACACTTTAAATTTGTATTTTTAGAGTGATGGAGAAAATAAAAGAATCCCGATCATTGATTGAGATTCCGGTGATTTCCGGGGGTTTCCCGGCGATTTGATTAAAACCTCATTAGAATTCAAAGTGGAAAATATTATTGAAAACTTCGAGTTTCTAGCATTATTCTAAGACAATATTATTATAAATAATAAATTGATTTAACAATTATGTTTCTTGACATGATTTAATTATAATCTCACTAGAATTTGAAGTGGAAAATATTAGAAAAAAACTCCGAGTTTCTAGCATTATTCTAAGCTAATATTGTTATAAATAATTGTTTAAAGTTATGATGATTCGTCTTTATGAGATTTTCTGCGATTGAAAATGATTCAATTTATCGACATCACCTATTTCAAAGCTATTTTCAAATTCCTTATAATTTAAGGGAATGTTTGAAGTCACGTAATTTCTCAGTTTGAATGTGTGATGATAGTCTTGTCGCTTGAGAAAAACAGTATGCGAGCAGCAGTGAATCGCGACAGATCGTAGTGCGATCTTTTCGAATTAGTAAAGTGATTAAATGAATGAAGACATTAATTATTACATATTACAAAAATGTCTATATAAACGAGTGAGTGAGTGATCTGTGTGGTTCTAAAAAATGGTCTTAGTCTGCAAAGTATTCTATACTTAAAATAAAATTTGAACTTATTATTTCTAACGATTCTTCTCTATCTATTCCTGATCTGGCAAAATTAATATTTATAAACATAAGCAATAAACAAAATGGTCCTTCGAGCTGGATAGAAGATCGTGAAAAAAAATTCAAAAAGGTAAAATTAATACAGAAATGAACCAAAGTGAGAATTTTATCAAGTGTAAGCACAGGAACTAAGTGGAAAATACGATGGCTTGAGGTCACATAGCAAGGGTATAAGCTGGTGACATCATCCTCACACTTACTGTAAGGCAGTCGTCCTTCTCCAAACAGTATGTACACTCTTTTATGCTGTCATTTTTCACTGGATCGGTCTTTAATTACTCTTCACCTGAAGGAAGAAATAACAAGTTTGCGAGCTGATATTTTGATGATTGTCGACACACTTAATTTCAGACTTTATCGATTTCTAACCTCCAGTGGTCAGAAGACAACTTTAATTTACCCATGATGAGAGAGGGTCGCTCTAACAAAACAAAATAATAATTCAGACCGTAATATTTCAGTGATGATTTATTGACATTTTATTAATAATTATGCTCTCGCACACTCAAATTTGCTCGCATTGTCAGAGTACTTTAAAACTAAAGTAAATAAGTTCTTTAATTTTCAAATTAAGACTTTTCAATTTTATCAAAATTATCAGCAGTTGTCAATTTGAATTGCTCCTTTTGTTAAAATGGATCCATTATTCTCTGAATTATCAAAGATTTCTCAGGAGATTCTACACACTTAAACCAATTTTAAGAAAATTGGAAAAGCCAATCTAACAGTGGCCACTGTCAAATCCCGGATTGAACTTCTTGACCAACGCTGGAGATTAAAGCTGGAACTACGACGGCCGAGCGGGAGAAATTGGAATATTTCACAAAGTCTAAGTATCTCGCTATTGAAGATGCTTATCTCACTGCGTGAGATTTTTTATATAATCAATTGCTCTTGCTTACTTCGGAGACTAAGGCTAATAAAAGTTTAAATCAGTCTTAAATTATTCGTCATGATTCCTTGCCTGTTAAACTTCCTAAAATCACTTTACCGGAGTTTTCAGGAAACCCCAAGGATTGGGAGAATTTCCGCGATTTATTTAATGCTTTGATAATTCAAAACGATTCCTTGTCAAATGTAACAAGATTACACTATTTGAATTTGTCCTTAAAGGGCGAAGCTGAAGGTTTTTTAAGACATGTTTCGATAACTGATGCTAACTTAATCTCCACTTGGGATTCGCTAAAAACCAGATTTGACAAGAAGAGAGCTTTAATCTCAACTCATTTATAAGCCTTTATCAATCTTCCTAATGTGTCGAATAATATTCTGAAAGACTTAAAAAACTGACGCGATAAAACAAATGAGTCATTGGCGGCTCTCAAAAATCTTAAACGCTTAACAGAACATTGGAGTGATTTACTTGTTTTTATAATGGTTAAAAAGTTTGATATTGATACTCTCAAGGAATGGGAGATGCATATTGGTTCTAGCACTGGTTATGCTACTTATCAACAACTTGACTCATTTTTGGAGACTCGAATACATATTTTGGAGGCTATTGAAGCTTCAAAACCAATTCAAAGCTCTGTCTGTGGACAGGCGTAGGAAAGTTGCCACAAATAATCATTGTTGTTATAATTGTCTCACGCTGGACATCGACCACATAATTGTGTTAGTAAATTCAAATGTTACAAGTGCGGTAGGAGACATAATTCCCTGTTGCATTCAGATAATTATAATTCAAATCCTACCAGACCACCAACTGACTCTGCATCGGTTAATTCTCAATTGGCAGTTTCAGGTTCTCTCGCGTCAAAATCAAATGATCCCGGCAATTTCACCCTGGGGGTGGGGGTGAATCATGTTTCGCTTAAAGAATCAGACGATAAAGTTTCGTTTCATTTTCTGAATAATCATCCAAACTTATCGCGCTCAACCTTAGTCGCTACGGCTGCTATTTCCTTCCAAGCTGAAAATGGAAGAAGTCACAGATTTAGAGTTTTGTTGGACCAAGGACCTGAATGTTGTTTTATTACCGAGAGTGCACTGAAAATATTAAGTCTACGCTACAAAAAGGTTAAAGCAGTAGTATATGGGGTTGGAGGAGTTAATATTGGTTCTTCAAGAAAGTTAGCAGAATTTAATTTAATTCCTACATATGGCTCATGTTTACTTCCTGGTCTCCAAAAGGGTATATTGGATTCTCTTACTGCGCAAAGTACCATTTTCGGTTGGATATTATCTGGGCCGGTTTCAGTCACAAATAAAATAGAAATTAACATTCCAGTTATAGCACATCAGGCTATTTCAGCATAAGTCTTGCATGAAGACTTAACCAGGTTCTGGGAGTTGGAGGAAGTTCCATTTAAAAATACTTTGACAGATAACGAAATATTTTGTGATAAGCATTTCGCCACGAATTACCAACGAACAAAAGGCGGACGTTACATGATACGCTTACCTTTCAAAAACGGTTCTCCCATAAAAATAGGTGCATCCCTGGAGAGCGCTAAGATCGTTTTGAATAAAGTAATTCGTCATTTATCGGAGAAATCGGAATTATTGTTACAATACTCCAGTTTCTTATCAGAATATGAAAGCCTTGGGTACATGGAACTTCTTAAAGAAAAGGAATTTGATAGTTTTCCATGAACTGTGTATTTGTCTCAATACTCTATCTGAAGAGAAAGTAGTTCCAATATTGAGTTAAGGGTTGTTTTCAACGCTTCCAGTTTAACTTAAATAATTCTTCCTTGAATTCTCATCTTCACATTGGTTCCAAAATTCTCAATGATTTGGTTTCAATCATTATGAATTGGAGATCACATTGCTTTGCTTATATGGCTGACATTAAAAAAATATTTAGACAAATTCTAGTTGACCTTCGGGATTGCGACTATCAAAGAATTGTCTAGATTTCTCCTGATAAAAGACTCGTCGCTTATAGACTTTTAACCGTTACTTACAGTACTGCTTGTTCTCCTTATTTGGCTAACAAAGTGGTTAAGCAGTTAGCTTATGATGAAGGAAATAGATTTCCTTTAGCCCAAACTATATTAGAAAATAATGTTTATGTCGATGATGTTTTGTTTGGTGCAGATAGTCAAATTGAGGCTAAACAGGCGCGAGCTCAAGTAACACTATTATTAGAGGCTGGCGGTTTCCAATTGCGAAAATGGGCTGCAAATGAACCCGAACTATTGGAAGATTATCCCTCGGGTTGGATAACTCCAGTCATAATAGTGGCAAAAATTGTAATGCAAGAACTTTGGCTGCGTAAACTTAACTGGGACGATAGACTACCTGATGACCTTAAAATTCAATGGTTAAATTATCATGGTTCTCTGGAACAATTAGAAGCACTTAAACTCCCCAGGTAAAAACGACAACTGCAGACAAACTCTCAATTCGAGCTTCATGGCTTTTCTGACGCTACGTCAAAAGCTTATTCTTATTCTTATTCTTAGTGAAGATTTAAAGGTGGCTCATGCTTGCTTACTAATGGCTAAATCTAAATTAACTCCCGTTAAATATGTATCAATTCCTCGTTTGGAGTTGTCTGGAGCTGCGTTGCTAACTAAGCCACTTAAGTTTGTCGTGGAAACTATGTCATTGGATAAAATACCTGTTTACTGTCACACTGATTCCGTAACAGTTTTTGGCTTAGCTAGGAAAACATCCTTCCAATTGGCTCGCTCTTTGGTTAAGCGACTGATCAAAGGTTGCCTGGAGTGCACACGTGAGAGAGCGGCTTTGTGTCAACAACTTATGGGAGACTTACCCGAATTTAGAGTAACCCCAAATCGTCCATTCACAAATTCTAGTGTGTACTATGCAGGCCCATTGAATGTTTGCTTTGCTTCCGGTCGTGGCAGAAAGAGTAACAAAACTTACGTTACGCTTTTCGTCTATTGTTGTGGGCGAGCTATCCATTTAGAACTCGTTTCTGATTATTCATCTGCTGCTTTTCTCGCCGCTTTTCAGCGATTTTCTTCAGGGCGAGGAAGACCTGTACACTTGTACAGTGATAATGGTACGACATTTCACGGTAGTGACCGGGAATTAAAACATTGTCTTTTGAATCTTAGACTGGATGCTAATTTGCATAATGAGTTCGCATTTCATACCTCCTTCCGCTCCTCATTTTGGGGGTTTATGGGAGGCTGAAGTTAAGAGTTTTAAACACCATCTGAAAAGAATTGTAGGTGCACAAACCCTTACATACGAAAAGTTTTATACCCTTGTTACTCGTATAGAAGCTTGTCTCAATTTCCGTCCTATTGCCCCTCTTTCAAATGGTCCTGAAGATTTTTCCTATCATAAACCTGGACATTTTCTGATTGGAGCCCCTTTGACCAGAATTCCAGAACCTTCATTGGAATTTACTTCGGAATATCGATTGTAGCGATGGCAGTTAATACACAAAATTTCAGATATTTACTGGAGAAATGGGCTGTTGATTATTTACAGTCTTTACAAAAACGCTACAAATGGTTCAACAAAGAGCTAAATCTTGTGATCGGTGATATCGTTCTTTTGAAACATGAATCGTTTGCGCCTTCTAGATGGTTATTAGGTCGCATAGTTAAATGCTACCAGGGAAGGACGATTTAGTACGTTCTGTTTGCGTAAAAACTGCCAGTTCGGAATATAGTACGATCGTCCGATTACTCAGATTTGCCTGTTACCAGTAAGAGCGAAATATGAAAAACTATTATTAATTAGATTTATAAGAAATTATTCTGTAAACTTAGTGGATTATGGCGGGCGGCTAAGACTTTTAAATTTTTGTTACATTTATACTGTTTCTTTACGGCTGGCGGAATTTGCGTTGTTGACAACTACTCGATTAAGCACTTATTGTTTTATTTTTATTTTCATCGTGCAGTTACCACTCACGAGGCGGGCAATATGTTTAAAGTTGTTTTCTACGATTGAAAATGATTCAATTTATCGACATCGCCTAATTTAAAGCTATTTTCAGTTTCCTTATAATTTAAGGGAATGTTTAAAGTCACGTAATTTCTCAGTTTGAGTGTGTGATGATAGTCTCGTCGCTTGAGAAAAACAGTATGCGAGCAGCAGTGAATCGCGACAGATAGTAGTCCGATCTTTTCGGATCAGTAAAGTGATTAACTGGAGTCAAAATTTCTCAAGTGAGCCACCTAAAACTGACCGGTCGATTTTGATATATCTTTCTGCAGATTTTGGAAGGTTTATATATCACCAATGATGTGCTAA
>NC_046662.1:107176144-107185324 GCF_010883055.1 Belonocnema kinseyi
CTGCATTATTGGCGCGTAGTAGATGCACATTAAAATATTTATATCTTTTTTCCGAAGTGAGTGCACCAAAATTTTATTGCGCAGTCGTCTAGCAAACAGTTTTAAGGAATATTTGGGAAAAAAAAAATTTTTCCTACAACGCCGAGAAGTTAGTTGAATTGCAATTTGTTTATAACAAAATTGATTATTGATTAATAAATAAAATTTTTTGGTGTGCATTGTATTGTATCCTATTCTCCTACTGATTCTTAATGCACCATAAAAATTTCATTCAATTTTATAAATTACTCACCGAGATATTGCAATTCGAAAAAAAAGCATTTGAAAATTTCAATTGTTTATAACTTTTCGAAAAATGAAAATTTTCAAAAACTGTTTTAGCACATCATTGGTGATATATAAACCTTCCAAAATCTGCAGAAAGATATATTAAAATCGACCGGTCAGTTTTAGGTGGCTCACTTGAGAAATTTTGACTCTGAATAAAGACATTAATTATTACATCTTACAAAAATGTCTATATAAACGAGTGAGTCAGTGATCTGTGTGGTTCTAATAAATGGTCTTAGTCTGTCAAGTATTCTATACTTAAAATAAAACTTGAGCTTATTATTATGTCTAACGATTCTTCTTTGTCTATTCCTGATCTGGCAAAATTAATATTTATAAACATAAACATTAAACAATAATGTTTCTTAACTTTATTTAATTTAAAAAAAGTAATGCCTTTTCGTAACTATTTTATTGAAAATTGAACTACTTTACAGAAAGCTTATATTTTGATTAAAAATGCAAATAACTTTTTGCTTGAATATTCACCTGCTTTGAGTGAGGATTTAACTTTTTTATTAAAAATGTGCTCTTTTTTATTCTCTTTAGCTGCTTTTGATTTAAATTAACAATATTTTCTTGCTTAAAATATCAACTATTACATTTGTCCTTAAAAACTCTTCTTTTTTAGTTGAAAAGTCAACTGCTTCTTTAAAAATTGAACTATTTTGTTGATTAATAAAAAACAGTAAGATTTCACCACACTTCATCGTCTCATGTTATTATTAAATGGCATAGGATGGGGGGCAATGATACGGATCCTAAAAAGAAGAATTTTTAGTTAAGAAAATCAATTATCATAAAATATCGTAAAATATAACAATTTCTAGTTCCAGGAACAAATTAGATGAATAAATTTTTATATTTTAGAAATTCAAGAACAAGAAATTCTTTTCTTCCATTCAAATAGCTTAAGATTAAGTTGAATGTCTCAGTCACAAATGATAATAAAAATGTATTAATAAATATTTTTATGAACAATTTATTATAGTTAAGTATTAATTATGAAATATTCCAGGAATTTTCACAGAGTGAATCTTAACACTTTGTGCCATTAATCATTCTCATTTTAATTCAGAAACCAATTTTTTTCTACGTATAACTGCCTAAAGATTTGTTTTTGCTTATCAAATATCTGGTTACAGTTACTATTTGCAATAAAGTTTATTCTGAATGTTTTAATTATTTTTATGATTACACGTAATTCTAATATTAAGATGTACATTGAATCAACCTGGTACTAGTTGTACAATATTTTGAAATTCAAAGTAATGAGGATCATGAATTTTAAAGTAAAAACTTTAAAAAAAATGAATAATATGTAAGATAGTAACATTGGCCAATTTTTGAATTAGTATCGTCTATATTTTATAAATTTCAAATTCTGCGTGTGTGTGAAACTCGATTTTTTTTAAATCTTTAAATGATAAAATTATTTTATTTCAAATTAAAAGAATTAATAGTTCTATCAAATTAAATTCATAGAAAATGTTTCCACGATAAAATTTGCGAAGTTTTTAATTTCCAGTTTAAAGGTCTTCAAAACATAATAAATTTCAATTCTAAGCTTTCCAAATTATAGTAATATATAGACATTCTATGAATGACCATTGCGAATATAAAGGGATTATAAGTACAAGGGATACTAATTTCAAAATCTCTGGTACACCCGCCTCAAACCCGACGCGAGACATACCGAGGTGCGTTCCATGCGACCACCCGGGTGAATTGGTGGGTGAAGTAAAGAAGTGGGCGGAGTTTACTAGGGTGAAGTGGAAGGAGAATGGTCGAATGAAAGATTGTTGAGGTTACGTTACACAAAAGTTAAAAAAATGCAATAACAGGATAAGAAGATTTTAATTGCTGCTTCAGTAATGAGGTCATTGTTATTACAAACAGTGATGTGTTCAATAATAGTGGAAAGTGATGAAGATACAAAACTTTAGATGATGAAGATACTAAATTTCAGTCTACTACTAAACTTGCGATTCCCGCCACTTCTAGCCAATTCCACTGTTCACTCACTTCCACCTACCTAGTTTCAGTGGGTGAAATAATCACCCGTCGAGTGAACCCCACTCTTCACCCGAGTGAAGTCCAACACTCACGTTACATCGTGGAACGGCTCGGAGTGCACCAGAGTGCACCCGGGTGATCCCCTGGAACGCACCCCTGGGTAGTGGCAAGTGAGGAGTAGCAATGGTGGGGTTACACTTATGCAGGCATCAGTGCGTGCAAAGATATTATAAACGTAGTTGCGGTACGGGGCGTCAGAGTGGGGAATTATATATATAGGACATCACATTTTCTGCCCTATCGAGGTGCTGCCCTCACCGTACAACGAAGTCGAATTCTTGTTTTCTCATTCTTCGTAAAATATGACAGTAAAGCAGTAGAAAGATTTTTTGAGGTTATAAAAGTTTGACATGTATGCATATCACTGCATTTTTTCAGTTCTGAAGCCTGATACAGATTTTCGGTACAGTCTTTTTTTCAATTAAAAAAAAAATTTCTTGAAAAATCATATTTTTAATTTAAAAAAAACTGTTATAGAAAGAAATTTCGAGATAAACAATTGCTGAAACATTTTTCTTTGACAAATACATTTTTTTAATTGAAATAATCGAATATTTATACTAAAGAAACAACTTTTTTAATGTTTGAAGTGTTTAAACATTATTGCTTAAATTTAAAATTAAAATAATTAAAACAAAATATATTTCTGGATAAGATATTTTGGTTGAAAATGTATATAGTATTTTTTAAATCACAAAAGTTCTTCCGAAAAATCGAAATGTTGATTAAAAAACACGTGTTTATTATATTAATTTGCCGGTAAAATTTTTGTATAATTTTAATTTTAAATTAAAACAAATAATTTTTAACACTTTAAATATCAAACAAAAATGTATTTGATACAAATATTTTATTATCGTATTTTTAATAAATAATTAATATTGATTAAGAAACAATTTTATTTGGGGCGTTTTATTATTTGGGAATTTTCAAATTCGCTAATAGAATAAACTGTTCAGGAATTTTATCAGTTTCGCAATTTTATTATTCGGGACCGAGAGTTTTAACGAGTCGGGAATTATATTTTTCGGGATATTTTAGCCGTCCCAATAGAATTAGAGAAAATTTGCTCTAATTATAATTTCGGCGTTTGATCTTGTTGATTTTTTCCTACAGTATTACTAAAACAAAATGTGTATGGAAATTTTTGATATTACAAAGTTAAAGACAAAACGGAAAATTGCCTTTCTTGGACGTATTAGTTTACAAAAAATCTGATAACACATTAGGACATGAAGTTTACAGAAAACCCACGCATACAAACAGACACATGCCTCCTCCCACCATCATCCATCTCAAAAACAATCGGTCATCAACTCCCTTGTATACAGAGCTGTCTCCATAACGGACAAAGATAACTTACAAAAGGAATTACAAAACGTTAAATAAATCCTAATACGGAACGATTACACAAACAAACAAATTGATAAAGCAATAAGAAAACACACTCAAAAAAGCAAGTCAACACGACCTACGAAAGAAAGAGAGAGAAACATGACCACCACTCTACCCTACATCCAAGGTGTCACAGAACAAATAGGAAGAATTCTCAACAAACACAACATCTAAACCATATTTAAACCACCTGCGAAAATAGGACAACTACTAAATAACCCTAAAGATAAAAAGGAACCCTTCAGTGTTCCATGAGTATATAAAATCCCTTGTTCTTGTGGCAAAGTCTATATTGGAGAAACCGGGAGAGCGGTGGGCCAACGTATGAAGGACATAAAAGTAAAGTCAGGCTAAAACGTTTCACGCAATCAGCACTAGCTGAACATCATATCGAAACAGGACATAACATTTTATTTGATGAAACAACAGTCATTGCAAAAACACACAACAAATTTCCAAGAAAACATAGAGAAGCAATCGAAATCTTAAAACACCCTAATAACATCAATAGGGACAATGGATATAATACCAGTCCGATTTGGCTTTCCGTTCTTCCGGATTTTTTAAAAAAGACTTGATTGGCCAATCAAGTTCGACCAGTCCCCACCTCGGGGCACTCTGGCCAATCACAGGCATCGTAGAAAGTATACCTAGGAACATCATGGTCTGATGCTTCAGTTTCAGGTCAGCCCTGAAGATGTGAACTGCAATGTTCACGAAACGTCGGCAAACAATTCGTAGTTTTTTACACGAGAGAAACCCGAAATATCTCCAATTTAATAGTTAATCAACCAATGATAATAAATATGCCACTAGACCGATAGCAATCATTTTAAGTAAAAAGAATATGAGAAAACAGTGCTCACAAGGTGGATTCCATAAAGAATTGGCAGTTTTTGTTTTAAGGGTAGTTTTCAGCTACTCTGGAGGGTTTGTTAGAGGTGTCAATCCCATATGTCTGATACATTACATTTTTTGTTGGATAATTCTCAGCAGGAATTATCTTGTTCGGGAATTTCTTTGTTCGGATTTGGAATGAAATTGGGGGGATCTTTGCCCTCTAAAGAAAAAAAGCGTTTTTGAGCCACCCTATTATATATATGGCTGTGCTGTTGTGCATTGAAATAATGTTCCAAGTTTTGAGCATTTTTGCAACCTGCATCTTTGTTATTGTGGATAAGCAAATCAAAGACTGTTAAAATTTAGTACAATAGCTTTTACAGGTACAAATTTGCAATAATATTCAAAACTTGGAACATTATTTCAAATCAGAAACCTAATTGAAAACCCATTTTTTGGAATTTATTCTTATTCTACATAGCCCGTTTTTATCAAAATGAATCATCGTGAAAGCATAAAATCTATTATTACTGATAATCTTAATTAAAAATGTTAAAATTCGCTATAAATCCAATTTTTATTCTTGGGTCTTGGCGATTTTTTTCTAATCCATTTCAATCATTGATAAGCGGGGGTGATTTTCTCTTAGAAAATAAGTTAGTAAAATTTGAAAAAAATGGGTAGGCTTTTTTGACATCTAGGTATGTAAAAAAGATAAACTTCCGAAAATTTAAAAACTAATTTAAGAACTATTTATACTCTTTTAAGATACCAATATAATTTACACAACACTAATTATAAAATTTGCAAATTTTTAGAATACAGCCTCATTGTTTGAATTTTCAGTATTTTCATTATTAGTTATAGGTTATTTATAGAGGTTCTATCATATATATTGAACTATTAAAACCTCTGACCTTTTTTAAGTTTTTAAAACTCTTTTAAAAACTTTTTAAAACAATTTTGATTGTGATTTCTCAATAAAAGAATAAGTGTTATTTAGGTCTCCAAAACAGCAATTTTAAAAATATTTAAAGCTTTAATAGTTGAGACATTTTAAATTTGTAGTCTTCAGTATATTGAATAATTTCAAATTTAAAGCTATTAGGATATGTCATCAGAATTTTTGAATGGAAAGTGTTCGATAATTTTAGATTGAAACATTTCGAATTATTTAGTTACAAATTCAAATCGAACAACTTCAAGTTTTATTAATTTATTGACAAAGAATATTGGTCAAACAATAGAATGGTTTTCTTCGCCCGAGAGACAAACGTAAATTGTAGTATAGTAAAAACAACTAGAAAAATTTAGACGAAAGCCAAATTTGGTAACGAAAACACACCTTTGTCGAACTATAAATACTAATTTTATTCCCCGAACGATTTTTTAAAAATCACTTCGAAACACTTTTATTGCAACAATTTAATTGAAGAAAAATATTTTTTATAAAAATAAAAATAGTACAATTTTTACATACAATTCTTAAAATCAAAAAACTGTGTGTCAAAGCCCAATCCAATCCGACTATTTTTTCGAAAGTTATTCGATATACAGACAACCACAACATCAATAACAACGATGACGTAGACGCCAGTGAGAACTAAAACCTTCTCATTTCAGATGAGAATGTAAAATTTATCAACAAGATTTGTAGAAAATCTTTCAAAGAATAAAATGATTATCCCGTAAGTTAGAACCGAAAAATTACTATTTCAAATAAATGAAAGTTGTTCTAAATATTGAGCTAAACTCGCGACCGACACAAATCGGGAAAAGAAACTAAATTTGAAAATTGAATTGCAGTTCGAGTATTGAAAATTTTACAGTAATTTATTTTACAAGATGATTATAGATCTGTTCAAAATGATACAATTTACATATTACGTTCGAATTAATGACTTCTTAAATGAATGCCTTTATTCAATTTCAAAATCTTTTTGAAGTATTATTTCGGTATAAAATATTCCATTTTTAATCTATTTAGTTTGGAAATAAGAAGAAAACAATTTTCAATAGTAGACAATTTGAAAAAGAATTGTAACAACTTAAGAGTGACAAATTTAAACTTTGAATGTTACAATTATAATTGTTTTATTATTTTATCTGTATTTCCAAGGTAAAAGTATACCATTTTGATTCTTAAAGAACAGGTTTTTACAAAAATGTTAGAAAAAATGGCAATCAGTCTAAAAGACATTTAAAAGTTCCGGAAAATTTTCTTAATAATTTAAAGGAGCATTGATACTTTTGATAATTTAAATTTTTTTTGAAATGTTGAATTTTTATTTTGAAAAATTACATAATTTTAAGAGGAGGTATAAAAATATGTCACCGTTGAAAAAAAATCCCGAAAGGGATGAACGAAAAATCCCAAAAAATGAAACCTCCGGCACTTGAATAATAATTTTATAAAAATTGTATTAAAAATTACATTAAAAAACACGTGCGCTTTGAAAGAAAAAAATGTTCTGCCCTAATTTTCTTCGTACCTACATAAGAACATTTTTGAAACAAGCTTTACAGGATTCAATTCAACAACGATGTATATCAAAATTTATTTTTATTATTTTTTTCATTAATAAAAAATTCGATTTTTCAGAACTTTTAAATATTTTTTTCAAATACTATGCCCATTTTCAAACAAAATTTTTCATACAGAAATATATATTCGATTAATGTATTTTCAATAAATAAATAATATTTAATAAACAGTTTTTTGAATTGTTTAAATTCATGAATTTTCTAGTTTGGATATTTTATAATTCAGCCATTTTCCGTAGGGATTTTTCAAATTCGGTAATATTTAATTGTCCAGAATTTTATTTATTTTATTTTTCGTGAAATCTCCAAATGGACTTTTATATTTCGGGACTTTTATAATTTCTGGAATTTTATTTTTCGGGATTTATCAGTCGCTTTTTCCGAAAAATAAAATTTTCACATCACTGTAAAAATTTCAAAATCATAACATTGTCGAAATATAAAAGTTCCGAAGTGGAAAATTCTCGACAATTTAGAATCTTACAGAATTTGAGAATTGCCGACAGAAAATTTCCGAATTATACAGTATCCGGGCTATACAACTCCCTAATTTGAACAATTAAAAAATAGTTTGTTAACAAATTTTTCTTCAATAGAATAATAAAATACTTATACCAAAGAAAAAACTTTTCTAATGTTTAAAGTTTCTAAAAATTATTGTTAGAATTTAAAATAACAATAATTGAACAAATGTATTTTTGAATAAAAAACGTTGTTTGAAAATGTGCATTGTATTTTTGTATATTACAGAAAACTCTCGCAAAAATAAAATTATTTTTAAAAAAATGAAAATAAAAGTCGCGTTAAATTAGTCTGAATTGAATCCTGTAAAGTTTGATTCAATTGAAGCTCACGTGTTTTTAAATTTATGTTTTTATCACATTTTTATACAATTATTGTTATTCTAAATTAAAACAATAATTTATCAAAATTAAACATTAAACAAAATTTCTATAATAAAATTATTTGATTATTGTATTTGTAATAAATAAATAATATCATTAGACAGCATTCAGCCTGGTATTTTATTATTCGGGAATTTTCAAATTCGATAATATTGTAAACTGTCCAGAATCTCATTATTCTAGAATTTTTAAATTCGGGATTTTCAGGTTTCAGAATTTTATAATTTCGGGAAGTTTACATTGTCGAAAATATTGCAAACATTTTAAAAGATTTGTAAGATTGTAAAAAAATCTGGAAGATTTTGAGGCATTTTTTTCAGAATTTTACATAAATTTTACGACAAAATTGGAATCATTATAAATATATTTCAAAGTTCTGAAAAACTTAAAAAATAATTTGAATTATATATATTTCGAGTAAGCTGTAGTAATTATAATAATTTAAAGTTTATTTTAAAATATATTTTATAGAACATGACATTTTTTATGAATATGACAGTGAAATTCTGTTCGTCTAATTTTGTTTGCCAATGCGAAACGTAATCTGGCTTGGAACTACCGTCTTAACATTTAAAAACCGAAAGAACAATTTTCATATCACTTGGAATTATAATTATATTTTTATAAAAGTCTAAAAAAATCCATAGAAATTTCAGATAACAAAAATAAAAATAAATAATATTCAAGAACTATATATAGACAATATATAGAATGAAAATTATAAGTAATAATTTTAGAAATAGTGGGAAATATATGAAACCGAAATATAAATTATTCGTCGAATTTTATTTGTGGTATTCATTAAAATAACCATGTTTTGCAAAGTTATAAATGTAAAAATGTTTTAATTGGCAATTTACTTTCAATCCAAATGGTTCTTGTCCGAGCTAAGTAACCATTAGTGCGCCTTGAGGGGCCTACTGAGAGTTGCTTACAGCGCTCCAAGTGGCTGTTGTCGATGTGTGCTATAGCCCGGTAGCGGTGGGTAGAGGCAAAGATATTATAAACGTAGATGCGGTGCGAGCTTAGTTACCCGCCATAAATATAGACGGCGCGTCCGGCGAAAAAAGTCACTTCCCCTCTACCCACC
>NC_046662.1:107185424-107186625 GCF_010883055.1 Belonocnema kinseyi
AACATGTCCGTTGAAATTTCTCAAATGTGATCTTTTTGGGCCCCAAATTAATTAAAACTTTTAACCCAATACTTCGAAATTTAAAATTCATTAATTTTCATGATATGCACATGTCAAATTTCATGAATTAGGAAGATTTATAATTGAGAATTCTTTACTTTTAATCTTCAAAACCCTGACAATTTATATGAATTTTTATTTCATTTTGTTATTTAATTAAATTTGATTAAAATTTTGTTAGATTTAAATTAATTTATTTGTTATTTATTTTATTTATACATCATTTAAAATTCAAGAGTTTCTGATTGCAAATATTCTAAATTAAAGAGTTTTAAATTGCAGATCGTTAAAATTAAAGAATTTCTCATTGCAAGTCTTCAAAATTGAACTTTTCAAAAAAAATTTCATATTATACCTTTAAAATATATATCTTGAAAACTAAATAATTTGAAATTCCAAATCTTCAACATTTCAACTCACGGCAGTACTCAGAGTACAGATACTTTTTACATTCTCATCAAAAAAGTTATTACATTTGTGTAAAATTTTACGTCTGTACACGAAATACAGGTTTTTACGAGTGCTTCTGCCTTTCCATATGCATGTTTGTTTGCGAGTATGATAACTTTTGAAAAAATAATCTATTATATTGGCCGTTGGTATACTCTTTAAGTGTCAGAAGCTAAAGATCAAGTTGATTGGCTACTTTGGGTGAAAATTCAAAAAGTTACAGAATTTTCAAAATTTCTGAAACAATTTCTTTCAAGATTTAAAAATTCCATGTACGGGTATTCGTAATGATTAGAAATCCGAACAATTTACCTCATCGACTTCTTTTGATAAAAAGAATATTACCAGAATTATAGCGTTTTCAACAAATTAAAAAAAAATACCAAAATGAAAATTGTAAACTAACCAGCACGAGACTTGAAAAAAAAACTCGAGAGAAGAAAAACGTTGCTTTTTGAGAGCCCTACAAGATTATCATAACAACTTTTCAGATTGTTTTGAATAATCGAAAATTCAAATTTTGAAATATTTTCCAAAAGTTTTTTATCAATTACTTTTTGATACGAAGGGTAGTTTTTGTTTTATTCGTAAAAAAACTACATTAAAAATATAAAATATAATTGTTTGGACAAACGACATAAGCAATGAAAAAAATAAATAGATAAAACTTGTTTACCTTAAAAAGAGCTAA
>NC_046662.1:107186725-107188955 GCF_010883055.1 Belonocnema kinseyi
ACTGTTTTTTCAACAAGGTTTTATAATTATGGTTAATAATTTAACTATTTGGTTGAAAGTTTAACTCTTTGATTGAAAACTCGTATTTTTCGCTGAAAAAAAATCAATTTTTTGTAGATAATTCATTATTTTTTACTTTAAAATTAAATAATCTCTTTGAAAGTTCATGTATTTTCTTTGAAATTTGTCTTTTTTTGTAGATCATTAATTTTCTTGGTCGAAAATTTATGTTATTGGTTGAGAATTTACCAACTTTATTAAACATTTATTTTTTTTATCTGAAAATGTAACTATTCTAGGATTGATTAAAAATTCATCGTTTTCATCTGAAAATTGAACTATTCAATTTTTGGTGGAAACTTTGTCCAGTACATTGTATTAGTTAAAATACCAATTATTTGATAGGAAATTAATTTAATTTGTTAAAAAGTAAACTTTTGGGTTGAAAATTGATATATTTTGTTAATTAGATTTTTTCCTAAAATTAAAAAAAAATGAAAAATAAAAGAATTTCCTTAAAATTTTTCGGATTCTTTTTTTTTTAATTTTCAAAATGTTTTCAAATACTCACATAAAATTTATTTATCAAAATAAAAAATCATTTTCAATGTTCTTAGCAATCACAACAATTTTTGTTATTCTTTTTAAATGCTGTCCAATTCACAAAAAGCTATTTTCTTTTAAAGCTGCAAAAGTCTAAATCGTGTTTCAAATTATTTGAAATAATTTCAAGTTTTAAATTAATTCTGAATCTTTTTTTAATTAAAATTGTAGCGTTTAAACTTAAAATTTTGCTCATTACAAATTTAACTATTCAAGGCTTTCTATTTCGAACCATTCTGTTCAAATTTGTATAGTTTTTAACAGTTGTTCGTAATGGATTGTTTTAAATAAACGGTCAAATATTGCTGATAATTAACGAAATTTCCTTTTCTAATTAAAAAATTTCACATTGAATGAATTGAAAATAAAAATCTTTTATACTGAAAATAATATTTCAAGTCATAATCGAAAACAAATAAATTAATTTTCTAACAAATAATTGGTGTTTTAACTAACACAATTTACAGAATACAGTTTAACGAAAAATGAAATAGTTCAATTTCCAGATAAAAGCTGTGATAAAAAATTGAATTGAACAAGGACAAAAAACGAATTTTCAACAAAATTGTTAAATTTTCAAGGGAAAAGGTGAATTTTCGACCGAGAAAATTAATGATCTACAAAAAAGACAAGTTTTAAACAAAATAAATGAATTTTCAACGAAATTATTTAATTTTAAAGTCAAAAAGACGAACTATCTACAAAAAGTTGAATTTCTTAAACGAAAAATATGAGTTTTCAATCAAAGAGTTAAACTTTCAACCAAATAGTTAAATGTTCAACCATAATTATAAAACCTTGTTAAAAAAAAAACGTATTTTTTTACAAAGTAGTTCAACACTTAGTGAAATAATCGACTTTTAAACCCAAGAAGATGTACAGTTCATATTTTAACCAAACAATTGCATTTTTGACCAAAAATGATATATTTTCAACCAAAAAGATTAAATTTCTACTAAAAAATGTCAATTTAATTTTAATAAATTTTTAAATTCTAAAGTCAAAAAGAGTATTATCTACAAAAAAAGCTGAATTTTTAACCTAATTTAAAGGAAAATAGTTGAATTTTCAACTATAATTATTAATCCTGAATAAGAAAAAATTAATTTGTTTACTAAGTAGTTTAACTTTAAGTGAATAATCGAATTTTCCACTCAAAAAATTATGATTTTAATTTTTAACAATATAGTTGCATTTACAACAAAACGACTTTGCAACCAAAAAATAATTACAGTTGATAATTCAACCGAAAAATGTAATTTTTAATCAAATAGTATACATTTTCCATCAAGCAATTTAATTTCTACAAAGAAAGACGAACTGTTAACAAAATACATGATATTCTAACCAAAAATGGTATAGATTAATTGTCAGTTTCAAAAATGTATTTTCAACGAAAGAGATCAACTTTCAAATAAAAGAAAATTTTGTTTAACAAAGTAGTTGAATTTTTGATAAAAAAAGAGGACTTTTTTACAAAATAGTTACATTTTTAACAAATTAATTAATTTTTCAATTAAATAATTGAGTTTTTATCCAAACGAGATGAATTCCAAAATCACAAGTTTCTTTCATTTCTTTCAAATGCGGATCAAGATTTAAATAAGACTATTATAATATAACACAA
>NC_046662.1:107189055-107192433 GCF_010883055.1 Belonocnema kinseyi
CTGAATTTTTAACCCAAAAATATGATTGTTCAACCAAAATTTTAATTGGCGACCAAATAGTTTAACTTTTACTTACAGTTGAAGTACTTGTAAAAAGATTAATTTTTTCTTATTGAAGATTCATAATTATTGTTTAAAATTCAACTATTTGGCTTCAAATTAAATTTTTTATTAAAAATTTTACTTTTTTTTTTAAATTGCATCTTTGGCGTTAAAAGTCAACAATTTGATAGAAAGTTAAACTATTTGCTCGACAATTAAAATTTTGGTTGAAAAATCATATTTTTGGATTAAACATTCAGCTTTTTGTAGATGATACTCTTTTTGACTTTAAAATTAAATAATTTTGTTGAAAGTTCATATATTTTGTTGGATTGACCTTGTTTGGTAGGAATTTAATCTTTTTGGTTGAAAATGTATCATTTTTGGTCAAAAATGCAATTGTTTGGTTGAAATATGAACTGTACATCTTCTTGAGCTTAAGAGTAGAATATTTCACTAAGAGTTGAATTACTTTGTAAAAAAATACTCTTATTTTCAACAAGGTTTTATAATTATGGTTAAAAATTTAACTATTTGGTTGAAAGTTTAACTCTTTGATGGAAAACTCATCTTTTTCGCTGAAAAAAATCAACTTTTTGTAGATAATTCGTTTTATTGACTTTCAAATCGAATCATTTCGTTGAAAATTCATGTATTTTGTTTGAAAGTTGTCTTTTTTTGTATATCATTCATTTCTTTGGTCGAAAATTCATGTTATTGGTTGAGAATTTAACAACTTTATTGAAAATTTATTTTTTCGATTAAAAATTATTTTTTTTTATCTGAAAATGTAACTATTCTAGGATTGATTTAAAATTAATCGTGTTTATCTGGAAATTAAATTCCTGAAATTAAAAAGACTGCAAAATAAAAAAATTTCCTTAAAATCTTCCGGATTTTTTTTTTTTTTTAATTTTTAAAATATTTTCAAACACTCACTTAAAATTTATTTGTCAAAATAAAAAATCATTTTCAATGTTCTTTGCAATCACAACAATTTTTGTTATTCTTTTTAAATACTGTACAATTCTGAAAAAGCTTTTTTTTTTTGAATCTGCAAAACTCTAAATAGTGTTTCAAATTATTTGAAATAATTTCAAGTTTTAAATTAATTCTAAATCTTTTTTAAATTTAAGTTGTAGCGCTTAAACTTTATATTCAGCTCATTACAAATTTAACAATTCAAGGCTTTCTATTTCGAACCATTCTGTTCAAATGTGTAGTTTTTAACAGTTGTTTATAATGGATTGTTTTAAATAAACGGTCAAATATTGCTGATAATTAAAGAAATTTTCTTTTTTTAATTAAAAAATTTCAAATTGAATGGGTTAAAAATAACAAATTTTAGACTAAAATAATATTTCAAGTCATAATCGAAAACAAATACATTAATTTTTTAACAAATAATTGGTGTTTTAACTAATACAATTTACAGGATACAGTTTAACCAAAAATGGAATAGTTCAATTTCGAGATAAAAGCATTGATAAAAAATTGAATTGAATAAGGAAAAAAACGAATTTTCAACAAAATTGTTAAATTTTCAAGGGAAAAGGTGAATTTTTGACCAAGAAGATTAATGTAATAATGTATAATGTAATAAAAAAAAACGATTTTCAAACTTACCCAAAATATACGATTAATTTTTAATTAATCCTATAATAGTTACATTTTCAGATAAAGATGAATAATTTTCAACGGAAAAAATTTATTTTCAACAAAGTTGTTGAATTGTCAACCAATAACATGAATTTTCGACCAAGAAAATTAATGATCTACAAAAAAAGACAAATTTCAAACAAAATACATGAATTTTCAACGAAATTATTTAATTTTAAAGTCAAAAAGACGAATTATCCATAAAAAGTTGAATTTCTTAAGCGGAAAATATGAGTGTTCAATCAAAGAGTTCAACTTTCAATCAAATAGTTAAATTTTCAACTATAATTATAAAACCTTGTTAAAAAAAGTCTTTTTTTACAAAGTATTTCAACTCTTAGTGAAATAATCGACTTTTAAACCCAAGAAGATGTACAGTTCATATTTTAACCAAACAATTGCATTTTTGACCAAAAATGATACACTTTCAACCCAAAAGATTAAATTTCTACTAAACAAGGTCAATTTAATTTTAATAAATTTTTAAATTTTAAAGTCATGAAGAGTATTATCTACAAAAAAAAGCTGAATTTTTCACCTAATTTAAAGGAAAATAGTTGAATTTTCAACTATAATTATGAATCTTTAATAAGAAAAAATTAATTTTTTTAATAAGCAGTTCAATTTTAAGTGAATAATCGAATTTTCCAACCAAAAATTATGATTTTAATTTTTAACAATATAGTTGTATTTACAACAAAACGACTTTGCAACCAAAAAATATTTACAGTTGATAATTCTACCGAAAAATGTAATTTTTGATCAAAAAGTATAAATTTTCCATAAAGCAATTTAATTTCTACGAAGAAAGACGAATTGTTAACAAAATACATGATATTCTAACCAAAAATGGTATAGATTAATTGTCAGTTTCAAAAATGTATTTTCAACGAAAGAGATCAACCTTCAAATAAAAGAAATAAAATTTTTAACAAAGTAGTTGAATTTTTGATAGAAAAGAGGACTTTTTAACAAAATAGTTAAATTTTTAACAGAATAATTAATTTTTCAATCAAATAATTGAGTTTTTATCCAAACGAGATGAATTCCAAAATGACCAATTTTTTTCAAATGCGGATCAAGATTTAAATAAGACTATTATAATATAACATAATTATAATAGTATAATTATATGTATAATAGTATTAATATTTATATAATTTATATTTTAAACTTGAAGTAACGTAACCTCTAAATACACGCATTTAAAATGCGCGCGAAGTATTCAAATCATGAGAATCGCCAGCCCAGCATCGAAATCTGGAAATATTAAAATGCCAATCTCTTCATTTTATTTCAAAGCAGATAGAGATATAAATAGAACTGCCGAAGTGTTCCGACCGGTAATCGTGCACCTTGTAGTTTTAAAATTCAGAAGAGGAGAAATGGGTTGCACGCGCAACCCAGGCATTTATATCGTCTCCTACCATAATCACACGGACATAGACGTGTGATAGTATTGGACCACGTCTCGTTTCAGATCTGGGATCAATGTCCCAGATCTGAAACGAGATGCGGTCCAATACTATGACAGGGCTATGTCCGTGTGAATGTAGTAGCAGACGCTGTAAATGACTGAGTTGCGCGCGCAACCCATTTCTCCTCTTCTGAATTTGAATACTCGAAGATGCACGATTGCCGGTCGGAGCACTTCGTCGATTCTATTTATATATCTAT
>NC_046662.1:107192533-107195308 GCF_010883055.1 Belonocnema kinseyi
GCAGAAATTGAGAAAACAGTTTTGTGATCAATATTATTTATTTATTAAAAATACAATAATCAAATATTTTTATTATAGAAATTTCGTTTTGATGTTTAATTTGTTTAAATTATTGTTTTAATTTAAAATAACAATAATTGTATAAATATGCGATACAAACATAAATTTAAAACACGTGAGTTTTAAATGAAACAAAATTTGCAGGATATAATGCAGGCTGATTTAACGCGACTTTTATTTTTATTTTTTTAAATAATAATTTCATTTTTGCGAGCGTTCTCTATAATGTACAAAAATACAATGCACATTTTCAAATAAATTTTTATCAAACAATACATTTGTTCAATTATTGTTATTTTATATTCCAACAATAATTTTTATAAATTTTAAACATGAAAAAGTTTTTCCTTTATTAAAAATATTTTATTATTCTATTAAAAAAATTTTTTAAACAAACTATTTTTTAATTGTTCAAATCAGAGAGTTGTCTAGCCCGGATATTGTATAATTTGGAAATTTTCTGTCGGCAATTCTCAAATTCGGTAAGATTGTAAATTGTCGAGAATTTTCCAATTCGGGACTTTTATATTTCGACAATGTTATAATTTCGGAATTTTTAAAGTGATGTGGGAATTTTATTTTTCGGAAAAAGCGACTGAAAAATCCCGAAAAATAAAATTCCCGACACTGTAAAATTCGTAAATTGAAAAATAACCAAATAATAAAATTCCAGAAATTATGAAAGTCCCGAAATATAAAAGTCGAATTGGAAAATTCAGGAAAATAAAATAAATAAAATTCCAGACAGTAAGATATTACGAATTTGAAAAATCACCAGAGAAAATGGCTGAATTATAAAATAACCGAACTAGAAAATTCTTGAATTTAAACAATTAAAAAATTTTTTTATTAAATATTATTTATTTATGGAAAATACAATAATCGAATATATATTTCTGGATGAAAAAATTTGTTTGAAAATGTGCATAGTATTTGAAAAAAATATAAAAAAGTTGTAAAAAATCGAACTTTTTATTAATAAAAAAAATAATAAAAGTAATAAAAATAAATTTTGATATAAATCGTTGTTGAATTGAATTCTGCAAAGTTTGGGCTAAAATGTTATTATGTAGGTACGAAGAAAATTTAGGCAGAACATTTTTTTGTTTCAAAGCGCACGTGTTTTTTAATGTTTTTTTTAATACAATTTTTATAAAATTATTATTCAGGTGCCGGAGATTTCATTTTTTTGGATTTTTCATTCATCCCTTTCGGAATTTTTTCCAGTGGTCCCATATTTTTATATTTCCTCTTAAAATTATGTCTTTTTTCAAAATAAAAAGTCAACATTTGAAAACATTTCAAAATCATCAAAAGTATCAATTTTCTTTTAAATTATTTTAAATCTTTTAAAACTATTTAAAAAATTTTTCGGAACTTTTAAATGTCTGTAGACTGATTCCCATTTTTCCTAACATTTTTGAAAAATCCTGCACACAAAATTGTTTTAAGAGCTTCCAGATTTTTTCTAATATTGTAAATCTTTGGAAATGTTTTGAAATATTTTGAAACATTCTCTTTGAGTATGTACTTTTTTGAAGTAAAAAATCATTTTAAATCTACCCAGAAATTTTTATTGTTATCCTAATATTTCAAATTCTTGAGAAGCTCCAAATTTTGTTCTTTTCTTTGAAACATTCAGAAACCTCCAGATTATTTGATTTTTTTCTAAATTAATGCTTATTTAACTGTTCTTTAAGAATAAAAATAAAATAATTTTACCTTCGAAATACAAATAAAAACAAATAAAACAATTATAATCGTAACATTCCAAGTTTAAATTTGTCACTCTGAATTGTGTGTGTGACAATTTGTCTCGGTCTCAAGTCCAGCTTACTTACCGGGCAAACATTTTATTCTTTGAAAGATTTTCTACAAATCTTATTAAAAATGTTTATATTCTTATCCAAAATGAGAAGGTATTAGTTTTTAATAAAAAATAACTTTTTCGGATTTTATCAAATGTCGACATTTTGAGGCCCCTTGAGTCAGAAAAACAAGTTTTTACGTCGGTATCTGTCTGTCTCTCTGGCGTCTACGTCGTCGTTGTTATTGATGTTATGGTTGTCTGTATATCGTATAACTTTCGAAAGAATAGTCGGATTGGGTTGTGCTTTGACACACAGATTTTTTATTTTAAGAACTGTATGTAAAAATTGTACTTTTTTTATTTTTATATATATTATATATATTATAGGTCGACAAAATTCTATTTTCTTTACCAAATTTAAATTTCGTCTAAATTTTTCCAGTTGTTTTTACTATAGTACAATTTACCTTTGTACCTCGGGCGAAGAAATCCATTCTTTTGTTTGACAAGTTTTCTTTATAAATCAATATTTATCACAGAAAATGACTCCGAGTGACCTTAAAATATAATTTTATAAACGTGAAAAAACTACATTTCAATGTTTTCTATGAAAAACACAATCCCTGAGTGAGAGAACGAAATCGGAAACAATAAGAGTCAATTTACTCAAGAACAAGCTTTTTGAATAAAAATGACCTTGAGTGAACCTTTAATATATATTTGTTAATTTTTATAAAAATTAGGCGTTATTTTCTTACAAAAAAAAAAATAAATTGTGGGGGGTGACCAACGATCAAAAAAATAAATAAAACTTGAACTTGTACGATTTTAATTTGTAACTAAATAATTTGAAAGGTTTCAATCTAAAATGATCGAACACTTTCCATTCAAAAATTCAGATGACA